>NC_089741.1:72576023-72601023 GCF_040412425.1 Macrobrachium rosenbergii | reverse complement strand
ACTCTAAATTAATTATTTCATTACTTCCCTCTATTTTTGTATAAACTCTGACTGCTGCTGATCCAGGAAATCGTAAAAAGAACAAGGAAAAAGGGGAAATTTATCTGAGCTGAGGGCTCTACTCACAAGGCATTTGTAAGTAAACACGTTGTGGTAAGTTTAAAATTACGTGTATTTACATGAAATGAAATCTCAGATGATGAAACGGACTCATCAGGCAGGCAAGACCTTAGAGGTTAATTATAACGGGGAAAACTTGAAACGATGTAAATATATATGTATATATATATATATATATATATATATATATATATATATATATATATATATATATATATATATATATATATATATGTGTGTGTGTATGTGTATGTGTATATATATATATATATATATATATATATATATATATATATATATATATATATATATATATATATATATATATATATATATATATATATATATATAACATCCTTCTTAAAGTAAACATTTTATGCCTAAATATGAATTGTATATACACATTATTCTTTCCTCTTAAGTGCCCAAGTTTCTGCCCCATATGATGGAACGGGCCTGAAAATTGTCTTATAAATATTCATTTTGAGCCTTAATGGCATTTTCTTGTCTAAAACAACACCAGTTACTGCTCTCCATTTTTGCCATACTTCTTTCACGCTCTGTCTCACTGCTTTCTCAGAAAGAGATGGGACTGTTGGAGAGAACCGAGACAAGGATGGTGAGATGGATTGCTGGAATATCACTACTGGAAAGGAGGGAGAGTCAAGATATAAGAAGAATGTGTGGTATATGTAATGTAAAGGAGAAGGCTAGGGAAGCTCGTCTGAGATATTATGGCCATGTAACAAGAGGAGAAGAGTGGAAAGTGGAACCAATCAAGGGAGCTAAGAACATGCCAGTGATGGGGAGGAGGAGTGTGGGACATCAGCGGATCAGATGGATGGATGTGGTGAGGAGGGATATGGGTGATGTGGGACTGTGGGAGGAAGATGCAAGGAATAGCAACAGATGGAGAAAGTTGACTTGAGCGGCGACCCTGCTATACAATGGAACTAATAAGGTCGAAAGAGGAAGATATATATATATATATATATATATATATATATATATATATATATATATATATATATATATATATATATATATATACTACATAATACAAATGAATATTTGTATGTTTGCCTGCTAGAAGTTAGACCTGCTTGACAAACCCAGACAAAATTTTGCACATGGCCCCCATGCAAAATCAAATCCCTACCTTGTGACATACATAGAAAGACAGACAAAACAAATGAAATTTTTATTTTTACTGGTGCTGTTCACCTTTTCTTCAGTAACTTTATGGGAGTCCCTGGTAGCTTGGGCAGAAAACCAATACCTTCTCTGCTGGTGACGTTATTAAACTCCTCCCATTACAAAAAAATTAAACAGATGTGTATGACCGTATTAGAATTACTTTCATTCAGTCATAAAGCAATGTAATTCATAATATAACTTTTGCCACCACACCAGTCAGCCCTTTCAATCCTTTCCAAGGGAAAAAGTAGTAACAGACCAAATGCTTCTGTGACAGACCTACTTCCTCATTAAAAAATTACTCAGGGCGAAATTACCACATTTTTTCAGTGTTCATCTTAAGCCAGACGTATCTTAATTGTACCCTGCCAATAAAATACAAATTCTCAAGTACCTTGAGGTATTACCATATTTTTATCTAAGCAGTCCTACTTAATCTACAAAAAAAAGAAAAAAAACTTTGTAGTTATGGGCATAACTCTGGAGATAAAGAATTACCCTTCATCCTGTTTAGTCTGCAACAATAAGTCCCCTATGACATAACTTTTTTTATTAGAATTTACGTGAATTTTCGTCATAATATATGATAATTATTAACGTAACTGTTTACTTCCTCGATAAAATCAAGCTGTATTGCTAATTTCTACATGACGAGACGAAACAAATCCATCACCATCCGTGCTTATGTATTAAGTTACTGGCTAAACTCGTCGTGCATGATGTACGTTGTTTAATTTTTTTATTCGTTCAAATGCGAATATCCTCATTAATTTTGTTAGTTCCCTCTTCGTTTTTACTTTCGGAATCTGTTATAGCGGAATATAGATCAATACATTAGTTAATCTTTTCCGAAGGCATTTGTAGCATCTACGTTCACGGAGGATAAATGAATATGATGCAAACAGGGATTAAATTAAGAAACGGTATCTGCTGCACTTTGGGGATAGGGTCTTCTATGGTGGGAGTAGGGTAAAGCATACTTGCCACTGCAAGTCAGTCATTCTCTCTCTCTCTCTCTCTCTCTCTCTCTCTCTCTCTCTCTCTCTCTCTCTGCATTTTAATCTGGGACGTGCCTGGATATATACTGTATATATATATATATATATATATATATATATATATATATATATATATATATATATATATATATATATATATATATATATATATATATATGTGTGTGTGTGTGTGTGTGTGTGTGTGTGTGTGTGTGTGTGTGTGTGTGTGTGTGTGGGTGTGTGTGTGTGTGTATACACTATATATACATACATACATATATGATCCACCCATCGAAGGACACTAAAGTAGGCAGAGGAAGGGCGCAGGAACACATACAGATCCAGTACATACATTATTGTCGACGCGTTTCTTGACCTATGGTCACATCATCAGGACATCTACAGTTATAATATAAAAAGGGACACTCAAAATACATAATTATAAGTAAGCATACAAAAAATATAAGAAAACTTAAAATGAACTTAATGAAAAAGAATTTAAAATAAGCTTAAAAGGGAGAGCAGAAGGAGCACATCTCAGGATGAAAGTGGAAAACACACTAAAAGAATACAGCAAAGAAACAGAAGAATAAGACGGACAAATATAAACAAACAGTCAAGTCATGCTATCAACAAGGGAACGATATTCAGACTTTCCAAGAGAAGCAGTTCTCCAGGTTCCTTGGCTTGGCCTTTAGGAGACGCCGAGTCGAACCAACTTATTCCCCTTAAGTACTTCCGGGGCACTTGTACTCATAAACGACACCCGACGTCATCAAGGGACAGAGCCGATCCTTGAAGGGAAACAAAGAACCAGTAGTTTTGGGATTTACTTGTATTAATTTAATGTTAAGAGCATCAACAATAAATATCTGTACTGGATCTGTATGTGTCCCTGCGCCCTTCCCTTGCCTAATATATATATATATATATATATATATATATATATATATATATATATATATATATATATATATATATATATATATATATATATATATATATATATATATATATATATATATATATATATATATATATATATATATATATATATATATATATATATATATATATATATATATATATATATATATATATATATATATATATATATATATATATATATATATATATATATATATATATATATATATATATATATATATATATATATATATACATATATATATATATATATATATATATATATATATATATATATATATATATATATATATATATATATATATATATATATATATATATATATATAATATATATACATATATATATATATATATATATATATATATATATATATATATATATATATATATATATATATATATATATATATATATATATATATATATATATATATATATATATATATATATATATATATATATATATATATATATATATATATATATATATATATATATATATATATATATATATATATATATATATATATATATATATATATATATATATATATATATATATATATATATATATATATATATATATATATATATATATATATATATATATATATATATATATATATATATATATATATATATATATATATATATATATATATATATATATATATATATATATATATATATATATATATATATATATATATATATATATATATATATATATATATATATATATATATATATATATATATAAATATATATATATATATATATATATATATATATATATATATATATATATATATATATATATATATATATATATATATATATATATATATATATATATATATATATATATATATATATATATGTGTGTGTGTGTGTGTGTATGTATGCATGTATGTATGTATGTATGTATGTATGTATGTATGTATGTATATACTGTATATATATATATATATATATATATATATATATATATATATATATATATATATATACATATATTATTTTTCCACTACTTCAATGTATTTTTCTTATGAAAAATAGTATCAGAAGGCTGTAAAACCAGTATGCCAAGCCATGATGAATGAATAAAATTTACAGCTTTCATTCATATCTTTTATGCTGCCTTATGAAGCGAGAATTCTTTTACTGAAAACATTTCATCAAAGTATATATTCTCATCCAGAATATGAAAATTTTTTGACTTGAGTAAAACTATTCTGAAATTTATCTTTTCCTTTCCCTTGGGGAAAGAAAACTGTTTGCGGTCTGACAGTGATTAAAAAATGTAATTTTTTAGGAATGTTTCCCTGAGCGATTCACAAATGATCCTGTATTTCTCCTTCTTCGACCTTGATGGTGAACGTTCACAGTTCAGTTAAAGATGCTTTAAGGTATAAATTGTCAGTTTGTCCTTCTCTTTTCTTATAACAAATTCGGATGGGACAGAGGTATTTCAGATTCCTAGCTTTTTAGTGTGGATTTCCGTTACAGTTCTCCTCGTGAAATATATTGTAATAATAATTTTTCCTCTTGTCTTTTCTTTTCATTCTTGACCCAGTGTTATACTTGGAATCGATTTATAATAATTTTCACTCACAAACGTGATAAAACTGAGAGAGAGAGAGAGAGAGAGAGAGAGAGAGAGAGAGAGAGAGAGAGAGAGAGAGAGAGAGAGAGAGATAATGCCCACAGCTGCTTCCCTAGGGATCTTTAGAAATGTGTTCTGGTTCCGGTGATGTTGAACCAACGTTTCCGTATGTAACATGAAAAAATATAACTTTATCGGCAGGTATGGTATTTCTGAAGTGAATGGGAAAGGAAGGAGAATGGAGGAAATGCACATTTTACAAGGAAGAATATTCCTAAGTATATTTTGGTTGTTTTTGTGTCGGTACAGAGTAAAGGGATGAGTAAGTCGACAGGTGGCATGGTCGTAAATTAAATGGTTGGATATATATCTGATATCATTTAGATAGACCGAAGCTGAAGTTAAAAAGGAAACCAGAAAAAGTTGCTCTATTTATAACAGGGACAACGGTTTCACAGTAGAATGAAGTGAGAACATTTAAGAAGACAGTCGATAAAATATTGAAGGACTGATGAGTATATGTAGAATATGGGAAATCGTAGGATAGGGTTATTCATTCAGCAGGGAATGCTTGTGTAAATAGAAGGTAAAGAAAGGGAATAAAAATAGCAAGTGCACGATGAGGAAATATGAGGTTTATTGAAAGAAAGAAAAAGATGATCTGAGGAACATTTGCACGACAGAACAGAAGACTATGTAGAGAGATACAGGAAAATGATTAGATTAGTCTAGAAGAAAGTAGGAAGACAAAATAATGCAAGTAATAAAACTGAACAGGTGAATGCGAGTTAGAACTTTAAGGATAATAAGAAATTGCCTTATAGGAAGAAGATGCTATGAAACTTCTTATAATACTTCCTGACTGATAGTTAACAGTTCGTGCTCTATTCCGATCGAAATAAACACATAAAATCTTGTAATTTTACTGTGAATTGACTCGGTATACAGTCAAAAAATGTAGTTAACACACGTAGCGTACAATACATGAATAACCACAAAATATGAAACATTCAAGAGATTAAAAGTACTTAGGTGAAGTGACAGCGCTTCACAATAAGGCCTAAAAGATGTTTGATTGAAAGTTAGGTGTAAGAACACTGATGTAAATATATTACTAGGAATTCTATTCTTTGATATTTGAGATTCCTTTGCCCTGGTTAGTTGGTTTGCTTTGAAAATATGAAATTGTCGAATGTATTGAAATCTACAGTGATCTTGATCTGGGTGCACGTCTGTAACAGCATTGTCTAATTAATAGGCTGTCAATCAGTGCATGAGCCTCCATGTAATGGATATCCTTTTAATTGCCTCTAATCGGGCTAAATTATCCTTTCTTATGAAAATGATCTTTACGACGTATTTCTTACTATGTAAATATAAAAGGCAATATTTTGTTAGCTGTGATATCTACACAGTAATAAAAATATTACGTCGTCTTTATACAAGCTACACGTTTAAAAATGATACGTATTTTTTCGAAAACTTATGATTATTAAAACAAGGGAATAATGAAAAAAATATGTGTCCATGATGTTTTAGGCTGAGGATTTACTTTACATGTATAATTTGAGTAGTTTTATTAACCAAATTTATCCTTGGTTTCAGTCCCTCATAATTTATAATTAGACATAGATTAATCACTCTTTATGACGGAAACCTTGGAAAGAAGTGTACTAGGGAATGAAAAGTTTTAGGAAATCCACAAGTCTCCTCTTAGCTTTTTGCCTGAAAGACAAAGACCCAGTCGCATGAGCGGGCAGAGGCGAGCCTTCCTATGCAAATTCCCCTGGACGTAAGATGTTAGTGAAAGTCTGTCATGAGCTCCCAGTAATCCACTTAGGTTGCAGGAGTCCACTGCTGAGAGCAACAAAGTATCAAGAAAAGGAATTTCAGAAGTTGCAATGCAAAAATTTACTCTCTTTGGTTAACAGAATTAAAGTAAAATAGTTTTTGTGCACATTCCAAAGCATCGCCTGGATCTTTGATGTTTTTTTTGATACAACAAATGATTATACGATTCCTTTAAAATATTCAGAATTTTATCCTTGAAGGATAATGTTTTTTATATAAGTATTTAAATATGAGGCAGCTCTGAATATTCTCAAGATATTAAAATATAAATAGATAAAAAGTCACGGTTTTAGGAAGATAAAATTTTAAAACCAAGCGATACCCTCAGACAAATCCTAAGGTCTTCATTACTTTGACTCAAAAGAATAAGCTCACACTATGGTCAATTCATCTCATATTTTTATTAAACTTCTCCAAAAATTCAAGGATACATTTTTGGAAACGTTTAAGTAAAAATTTGAGATAAAATGATCATAGTGTGAGCTTATCCTATTGAGTCAAAGTAATGATGACCTTAGGATTTGCCTGAGGGTAACGCTTAATTTAAAAATTTTATCTTCTTAAAACCGAGAGTTTTTATCCATTAATTGTTTGATATCTTCAGAACATCCAGAGCTGCTTCACATATAAATATTCATATAAAACTAGCCTTTTTCTTCTTGCCTCTTCATATTATCATTATTATAATTAATAAAGTAATCAGAGGAAAATTTTGGAACACGAGCGGGAGTAGCATGCATCTGCGAATTATCAGAACTGAGTATGATAACAGAAAATTACTTGGGTTAAATAAAAATAGTTAAGAATAAGGATCAATGAATGAGTATATATATATATATATATATATATATATATATATATATATATATATATATATATATATATATATATATATATATATATATATATATATATATATATATATATATGTATATATATATATATATATATATATATATATATATATATATATATATATATATATATATATATATATATATATATATATATATATATATATATATATATATATATATATATATATATATATATATATATATATATATATATATATATATATATATATATATATATATATATATATATAAATTTCAAATTGATAGGTAGCTACAAAAACACCATTAAGAATAAAATAGTTAGAAACAAAAGGTCGGTAGAGGGGGAAGACAAGAGATTGGGGGTATATATGGCAGTGTGTCTAGGCTGTGAAGAAGGGTACTATGGCGAAACTGGCAAATCATGTAAAGAGCGAAGCAAACAACATCTGCAGAACATAAGGTATTATAATCAGACGTCGGCAGTTGCCAAACACTGTTGGGAAAATGATCATAAAATAGACTGGGAAAATATGAGTTTTCTGTACAGGAACACCAACAAAACGACTAGACTGGTTGTAGAGAACGCCTTCATAACTTGCGCCAACAACACAATGGCAGGGAACACCGGAAACGGCTTTGAAGACAGCATATTTAGAAAAATCGTATACTCTACAGTAGCAAGGAAACGAAGGAAAAACGCAAGAGAACGCGTGGAAAACGGACACCTGGAAGAAGTGAGCAGAGAAAGACCAAGATCACGTGGGGGTGGGGGTCACACAGGAGCAGCTAGGGGATTATAGGATTAAAAGTACACAGCACACAGATCTAAGTATAGCTGGACTACGCATCTGCTCATTGTACGGATACTTGATAATGTGGACTATTTGTCCAAGAAAGCTTGTAACTTTTTCTGAATAAATACTCCATTAGATACCATCCAGTTTGAATGAGGTCCTTTTAGTAATTCTACTAATGCACAGAACAATTGTGTATGTGATAGTTAATCACATACTTGACCGATTATTGAAGTGTCGTAATATTGGATATTTACAGTACTTTATTGCCAACCTCCAGGAATCACTAAATGCTGTCGACACTCAACACCTTGAAAGTTCCGGAGCATGGCGAAAGGCTCTCCACTTTATAACAGAAATCTGGCTAGGTGCTATAAAGCTAACAGATTTTTCTCCACCACCTCTGAGTGGAAAGAGTCGCAGGTAAAATAAAAGTATATATATATATATATATATATATATATATATATATATATATATATATATATATATATATATATATATATATAATATATATATATATATATATATATATATATATATATATATATATATATATCTATATATATATATATATATATATATATATATATATATATATATATATATATATATATATATATATACACAGTATACATGTGTGTGTGCGTGTTAAGGTCTATGACAGCAATTTCTATATAAAAATAAATATCATAATAACAAAAAAAGAAATGGAATTATAATAGGGTGATAAAAGGAAATTCGTATATCATATATGTGTGTAGCCTGTATGTTAAAGAGAGAGAGAGAGAGAGAGAGAGAGAGAGAGAGAGAGAGAGAGAGATCATGTCCAAATGTCCAAAGGAAATGCCCACAACCTAAAACAGCAGCGCTGAAGCACGAGGGGAAATCACCCAGAAGGATTCCGTTGCCCCATTCTGAGACGTGTGCCATAGGCATGAGCGATGAAGATGAAAAGGAGGACGAAGAAGAGAGGTGAAGACATTGCTGTGACAATCTGGCGAAATCTAATGAAGAGGAGCTTTATTGAATGAGGCAAGAGCCACTTGCCTTTCGGAAAATCTAGGATAACGACGTAGCTCCGAGTTTAAAGTTAAGAAAAAGTTTTCAGAGTTTTGAGCTTTCCTCTGCTTTAGTCTGGGTTGAGCATTTCCCTTGACAAAATATCTCTCTCTCAAAGGGAAATGCCCCCCAGTTAAAAAAAAGGCTGGTGTTATAGTTTATTTTTTTTTTGTGGGGGGGTGGTTACATTTACCAGTCCTAGTAGGTTTTTCATTTAATCTTTTGTTCGCGATTATCTAAAAAAAAAAAAAAAACATAGGGACATCAATTACAACCTTGTCTTATTAATCAAATAACAAGTTAAATGCTAAAGTTATTAAATTTTTCTGATCTGTTGTTTTATCATTTTGGTTTTTATTAAGATACACACCTCTTTTTAAGTCTGCCCCCCAAATTAAACACTACATATTATGATTTGAAACAAGAAGTGCTTGATAGTCTATGCGTTTTAATTTTCTTTCATCTATACGAACATTAAAGTTTAAAATAAAGAAGTTAAGTGAAAAGTGAAGACTAGGATGTGTTTAAAATCGTGAAGTAAAGAGATTATATTATATTATAATAACTACTCCCGTGAGAGTAATAGACGTATGTTTTAAACGGGTAACATTACAAACAATTAATAACATTTGACACCGATATCACGAAATGCATTTGCAACTGAACATAATAGCAAAAGCGCAAAACTCAGAAAAAACATCAGGTTACTAATTATATTATAATTAAAATGATTAGGTACATAGTACTATCGTTGTAGCCCTGGCTGTCCCTTATATCATTTGACCTTAACAACATGCGATATTAATAATGTGACCTAAGCTATCATTAACTTAATTTGTCCTTAGCTGTTATAACATTTGTATAACTTGACTTACGCTCTCATTCATTTCATTTGACTAATATAATTACAGTACTTGTAATTCAGTTTAATTCACTAAACAATTACTTTATCTATTCACCCTGGGCGATAATTCTAGTCAATTGGCCTGAGGGATGAAGTGATATATCTTACTTAAGTCATAACTGATAAATATAAACACACTATGATTAGATCCATGTGCTCAAACTGGCTTAATATGCTGAACGTATGAAAGGTCTGTGTTGGTTATGCCAGGAGGTCCACCTCAGGCTTCACAATTCCTTTAAAACTACTACACTTAGATGAAGAGCCCTTGCTGGCATAAGTTACCTATGCTTAAGCCAACCAACCAACCAATCACCGGTAAAACCTGATGTCTGATAATGCATGAGAAGAAAGTAACTGAAAATCGAATCATACGACTCTAATTAATAACAGAGATTTTTTCTCGCACCAGTTCTGCCTCTTAGTATGCGCAAAGTTACCCTCTGCCTAAAAGTTCGCTTTAATATTGACCTCAGATGCCATTCACATAGATTCTTTTTAATATAGAATGAGGATACGATTTTCTTACCGGTTACAAAACTCTATCCTTTTACAAACGTACATTCTCCAACTAGCTGCTTCATTAAATAAGAAACCATCTTCTAGGCTACCGTTGTCAAGGTAATGTGTTTGATGCTCTTGATCAGAGTAGAATCTTTTGACCGCTCCATTCAACCATTGTTCATGTAATTCAGGTCCTTGAATAGTAGGCCTACTTTGGATGGGGTCCCATGTCATACATTTGAATATAATAAAAAGACCCATTAGTATTGGTAATAAGAGTCTGGTTTTATTTCTTGTGTTCAACGAAGTTTTATCTATCGTTTTTATATACAGTTGAACTTTTTTTTTTTTTAAACACGAAGTTGGTTGTGATACCTCTGCTGTTATTACGGTATTGGACTTATGAAATGTATATTCTGTACTTACATGTAGATATGGACTATGTGGCAATCAAGTCAAAGTGGGGTCTCATGTAAAATCTCTGTTCTTATTACTTTGTATTCTTATTACTTTGGTAGCCTGTTAATATAATGGTGTGTACATATGTGCTGCAAGAAATCGTCCAGAAATTACTACAAAAACAAGAGAAATATAAAAAAAAGATATAAAAAAGGAAGCCGTACAAAACTTTTTATTGCCCACAAACCAAAATATAACAAAGAGCACAAAGTGGCAAGTAAAATAGAACATTAAAAAGAATATTCCCAGAATGAAATTCAACCGCCCCCCTCCTCCTCACCCAAGCAAAAATGGAATGATAGCGAATACTTCGATTTGATTAGTTGGCCTTTTATCCTGCCCCAGAGTATTTTGTGACAAGTTTTCAGTTGTTACCTCACTCACTTAAGGCCCTTCAACTTGCGATGATGATAGGAAGTCCTAAAAGAACTGATACTCTGAAACATAGTTATGATATTGACCTTGTTCTGGAGTGTAACTGCGAAAATTCATGATTTTTTTTTTAATAAAGTTCATGAAGGTGAAAATATGGACACAAAAAATAAAGGTGAAACTACAGCTGCATTTGTCTTTGGAAGGATACAGCGATCTTTCTTTTCAAGCTGCTGCCATATTATTGGCTAAACCATAATAAATTATATTGTTCCCTTTTATCAATAGAACGACAGGAGAAAGCTTGAAAACCCTTCAAGGGTAAGATAAGAAAAAAAAAAAAATAATATCTCGAAACAGGAGGATATGAAGGAGGAGCTCATTAGCCTATGCTCACTCACACACCAAGTTATGTTAGCGGGGATAATGTCTGGCATAAAAGAAAGGGGACCAGGTGTCTGGTGAGCTTTCCGAGGCAGCTTTAGGTATGAAGGCAACCAAGAAAAACCTTAACTACATTTTCCTCAAACCATCAGTTTTATACATTTAAATAACTTAAACTACGTTATTTATGAATGGATTTTAACCAGTTTAAAAATGAGATTGTTATTGATTTTGTAAAAACCAGATGGCTCATTCACTTTTAATTTTTTATGTTATAATAATTTTGGGTTATTTGTGTGATTTACTTAATTTTTGAAACTTTTTTAAAATTTTACATTGCGTTTTTATTTCATATGACTTAAGCCTTACCCTGGCTTTCAAATGTTTCAAATTCATTGGCAAATGAGGAGGCTGGGAGAAAGCTTAAAAAAAAAAAAGTTATGTAACAACAATAAAATATTCACGGAAAAAATGTCCTCTGATTATGGTAAAAATTTGTGTAATTAGTCCTTTGAACGAGAGAAAACAACCGAGTAAGTTTCTTTACCGCAGTTCAAAATCCTCCTCCCACCCACCTTGGCTGGCAGCCCTGGATGGTCCTCCAATGATATTAATCAAACAACAAAACTGTAAGAAATGGTTCCGAGTCTCAACGGTGAGGTGATATTAGCGCCCATTCAGTTACTATGCAATACGCTAGTTTTGCAAGCTATATGATTTAGTATAATCAGAATTTGATGAATCCACAGAGCACTGAATGATTTCAATTGTACCGATAGCGGTAAGATGAAGGAACCCTCTCTCATATCTTCTCTTTCTTTACCTCTTGAGTCCAGTCTCTCCACACATCTCGCTTTTCCCTCGTTAGAATCGTTCTGACTTTTACAGTGAAATTATCTCCTAAAAAAAAAAAAAATTAACTGATAATACAATGAGTAAAACGAACAGGTGTACTATCAAAATATTCGTCAAGCCAATACTTAGATATAAGCAAATGTCATTGACCATTCGGTTTCAAATCCATATTACAGTTCTTTACATCTAGTTTTCCTAAGTTTTACTCTTCCATATTTAAAGTCCCTCGCTTCTGCGGTTAAGTGGCAACCTTCTTCCTCACTTCCTTTTCTTTTCTCTTAGTGCTTTTTTTTAAGTGTGATCTAGATACAGTGTTAGGTTATTCTTGCTATTTCCTTTTTCTCTTGAAAATTATTATAATAAAAAACGAGGTTAGATATCTCTTTGTTATATACCATAGTTTAAGAAATATGGCTACCATACCTTAACCCTAACACATCAATAGGGGCTACTTTATGTACAGCATTGTTACCAAATCAGGTCCAGCTATGAAAATCTTATTACTAGAAGATGGGCCCAGCAGTGACGTAGCTGGCATTCCATCAGCAGATTGGCCTAGGTGGGACTAAGATATTTTTTGGGGGGGCCAAAGAAAATTACACCAAGCTAATGTACCAATTCTGTAATTAGTAAAAAATACTATTTTCGAATATATATATATCCATGTGAATGAAGGAAAATAATACTATTAGTAATTAGCAAACCTGTATTTGAAATTATAGAGCTCAATTTTCAATTAATTTTCAACTCTTACTCTATCCAAATGTATCAAATACTGTAAGGGTTAAAGTTTAGCTACAAAGGGAATTTCAACGGGGACGGCCAGTGCACAGTGGGGTGCCAAGCAACTGACTGGGGAGGCCCAGGCCACCCCTAACCAACCCGTAGCGACGCCACTGAGTGGGCGGGAGATGGATGTGGGATTATATATGTATGTATATGTATATATATATATATATATATATATATATATATATATATATATATATATATATATATATATATATATATATATATATATATATATATATACATATATATATATATATATATATATATATATATATATATATATATATATATATATATATATATATATATATATATATATATATATATATATATATATATATATATATATATATATACATACATATATATATATATATATATATATATATATATATATATATATATATATATATATATATATATATATATATATATATATATATATATATATATATATATATATATATATATATATATATATAATTTATATACAGAAGGAGAAACCAGCGCCAAAATATACACATCATCAAGAAACAAGTGGAACGAAGACCTTCATTCTTACAAATTTATTGCCGACGTTCCATGACACATGTCACATTTTCAACGCTGAAAAAGAAAATAATTTCCACTACAGATAGAATAACGGCATTAATTTTTTTTTTTAAATTGAAATATTTAAAATTCACAAAAAAGGGCAATGCAGCATTAAAAATAGGTATATAAATGAACATAAAAAAAGGCCCACAAAAGATATAGGTCAAGGGAACCAAGACACAGGCTCACCAAGTAAAATGAAAGAATAATACTAAGAGAAAACATGAAACATGCAGAAAGGAAAAGCTAGGCAACATATAACTGACTTAACGACAATTGAGTATCTAACGAGGGAACTGTTCTCTTCATAATGATAGACTCCAGGATAGGTAGGTCATGATGGTTGGCGACCCACCCTGCTATTGAAAAATCTTCATATCTGATATTGATTTTGCATCGTGCAGCATGGTTTCTGATGTTAGAGGCCTCTGGATTCGATAACTTGCATCCTGTACGGTAGCTTAAGCTTCTATGATAGTCAATTTGTACGCCCAACAACCTCCTCGTACATCCCACGTATGTTCCATGATTACATCGCGGACAAGTGTATTTATATAAAATATTGAATGTGAAGAGCGGGCTGAGACGATCCTTAATTGTACAGAATGAACCGACAGTTAGAGGATTCTTTGGTATTAATTCAACTAAGATAATATTATTTTTGTTTTAAAACGTGACAAAGGTAGAGGGACAGTCATCTTCAATGGAGACGATTGTTCGAACAAAATGGAATAATTTTAAATGATGAAACCAAATTTCAGAAAGTAGGTTCCCCCGATCTTCAGAATGTTATAAAATGTGAAGACAAAGCCAACAGGTTCTTGTCTTCTCTTAAACAGGAAAAGATAATCGATGACCAGACCTACCAAGATTTGTTTGTTACCGGTTCTCCCTACGCCATCTTGTATGGTCTTCTAAAGTTCACGAAGGAGTTCCCTTACGTCCGATATTATCTTCAATCAATACTCCTAACTATGGCTTAGCTAAGTTTACGGTCCCAATATTAGAGCCCCTCACAAAAAAAATCAGCACTCTTCCCAACTCCCATAAATTTCAGGAGCAAATTTTATTACAGGACTGATTTATTTATGGTTAATTTGGACGTAGAATCATTGTTCACTAACGTCACTGTGGGGGAGACAATAGAAATGATTTTATATAAGATTTTTGTCAATGATGACACCAGGTTCCATAATTTTACCCGAGGTCGTTTTAAACAACTCTTAAAATTGTCTGTGCTGCACACGGCTTCTATTTTTAATGGTAGTGTTTATAAACAGATCGAGGTGATGGCCATGGGTTCCCTACTTGCCCCACCTTTGCTAATATCTTCATGTCTTCCCTTTAGTTTTTTGCCTTTGTATTATCGGAGATATGTTGACGATACCTTCATTTTATTCCGACGTGAACACAATGCCGAATCCTTTTGGCAGTTCGTCAACGAACTGCTCCCTAATATTAAATTATATTAACCTTGGAGAAAGACTCTGATAATAAACTTCCCTTTCTTGATATAATGATATCCAGGGATATCACTGGCTTTATTGCAGGTGTTTTCCGGAAGACAACTTTTACTGGACTAGGTATAAATTTTTATAGCTCGTGTTCTTTTAACTTTAAATTAAATGCTGTTTCTACCCTCTTCCACAACACAGAAGACAGAATGCCACCCTGAATCACACCAGACTTGACTTCAAACGTATCACTCAAACACCCATCAACCATCACTTTACAAGATGTACCCTCGTGCATGTTCATGCTAATCGTCACAAACTTTTCCGGTATTCCATAATGCCTCATGATTTTTCACATAGTCTTCCTCGAAATATTATCAAAGGCCTTTTCAAAATCAACAAAACAAAGACTTAGCGGAATTTTCATTTCATTTGCTTGCTGCATTAAATGCCTAACTATGAAGATCTGATCACTGCAAGCCCTCCTCTTTCTAAAACCGGCCTGTTCATCCCTCAGAATACCATCAACCACTGGCTCCAACCTATTCAACATTAATCTACAGAAAATTTTCTGGGCTAGAGGTGACAAAATGATTCTCCTCCAATTACCACACCTACTCAGGTCTCCTTTCTTTGGAACGTTAATGATCACACCATTCTTCCAACCTAATGGTATTATCCCCATCGCCCATATCTCACTGAATAACACCTTCAAGACAAATACTAATCTATCCTCCTCCAATTTAAACATTTCCTGGAATAAACCATCCTCACCTGGTGCCTTATAATTCTCTAGCTGTTTTATTGACTTAACTACTTCTTCTAGCCTGATCTCACCTTCATCAATATTTAAATCTTCCTGAGCAGGCGGTATATCCTCTTTTGGGGGAACCGGTCTATTAAAAACTGTCTCAAAGTGCTCTTTCAATATGTTTCTGATTTCAACATTTTTGGTCAATAAATTACCTTCCATATCCCTGACTACGCTTACCAGCACTACCAATCAGCTCTCCAATTGCTTTAAATGCTATCCTTTGACTCTGACCATCATTTTTATTAATTAAATTTTCAGTTTCCTCAACCTTCTCATTAACAGATCTTCTTTTATCTCTCTTAGTTAGTCTTTTACCTTCTGAATCCAAACTCGAGTACTTAGTTATTGCTAATTCAAAATCTTCATCACTAACAATATACGTCTCACTCCTCAAATTTGCCTCACCTCTCTTTTTGATCATACCCCATATTTCCTCAGACAGCCACTTCTTTCTCCTCAATATATATATATATATATATATATATATATATATATATATATATATATATATATATATATATATATATATATATATATATATATATATATATATATATATATATATATATATATATATATATATATATATATATATATATATATATATATATATATATATATATATATATATATATATATATATATATATATATATATATATATATATATATATATATATATATATATATATATATATATATATATATATATATATATATATATATATATATATATATATATATATATATATATATATATATATATATATATTTATATATATATATATATATATATATATATATATATATATATATATATATATATATATATATATATATATATATATATATATATATATATATATATATATATATATATATATATATATATATATATATATATATATATATATATATATATATATATATATATATATATATATATATATATATATATATATATATATGTATGTATGTATGTATATATATATATATATATATATATATATATATATATATATATATATATATATATATATATATATATATATATATATATATATATACAAAGTGTGTATGTTTGTGCATGTGTGTGTGTGCTTGTGTGTGTATCCTTTCAATTGTGAGCTGAAGAAATATAAAGAAAAAAATAAGAAATAAACACATTTCTTTAAGGATTTTCAAGAATAAGTAAAACGAATTAATAAGAAAAAAAAAATTCCGAATTCCGTACGTATTTCACTGATCTGTCGTCCATCATCATTTTCACGCGACAGAAAGCTCAAAGAACTCATACGACATCTGCCTATCACCATATCATTTTCTTAACCTTTCACTTCATGTGTCACATGTACTTTAGGAATAGTTCAATTCAGCCACAACAACCAATTTTCTTTTATTTGCATTCAACATCTGTATATCATATTCTTTAATGAATGAAAGTTAATAAAAGGTTGAAGGTGTGCTATTGCTCTGCAGGATGAAGAGTTATGGAAAAATTAAAAGAATAAGGCTTCTGACAATTCATATCTTACAATAAAAGTAAAGCTGTATATTTTGTACTTTCTCTTTTTTTTTTTATTGTTACCTTAATAATTATCAGCATGACCCGCTATTTCTTGACATTTACCTGGATTACAGCCTGAACTACTAATCACTTTCTTGCCATTCCTTTACCTTCCTTTATGGACACCAAAATCTTATATCTTAAATATCACTGTCTCTGTGAATAACAATTTTTGTGCATTTGTTCACATGTTCTTTGGAGTACTTCGATTATTTTTTATAAACTATCATGTAAGTCATTCACTAAAAATATGAAATACTCCTTGGTTTTATTTCAATATTCTTACTATTTCCTCAAACAATAATGTTACCTACCGTTAACTTTCCTGAAACACCTGTAGCTCATCAGAGCCTTTTTATAAACGTGAACGAATCACTTCATTTACTGAAGAGAATCTCACGGAAGTCGAACATTTACTCTCTAAGTAATGTTGGATAAACAAAGATGGGGAGAAATACTGGGATATTTGAAGGTTGGTACTCAAGTTAGAGAAAAGATTTTTTTTGCCAGGAAAATCAGTCACATTCAGGTACCTGGACTGGAAATGAATACAGGCTGTATTTGTCATCATCACTAAAGTGTCAACAAAATGGTACAAAAAATATAATCACGATCATAATCATATAAAATGAGAGTTTGGAAAAGAAATCACATTTATTGAACTAAATGAAAAATCATTTCCACTCCAAAATACAATGGCAGTAAACATCGGCTGAATTTAAAAGTCCGGATGTCTGGTTTTAGAAAAAAAAAAAAAAACGTATTATTTTTCCTTTTTGGAAAGGCAGCGTGAAGACTTTTCTTGCTTCGGATATTTTTGGGAAAAGGACTGATCCTTCCATCAAAACTATAACCGGAATTAATATGCTGTGAAATAAGTGTGGGAGGACGAAGAGACCCGATAAAAGAAAATGATACAACCGTCAATGCAGTCCCCTTGACTGGGTCTATACATATAATCGAGATTGAACCTATAACTTTTAGGTCACAAATTTTCGTTGCGATGAAGACCTGCTCTCTTTTATGGCGAAGTTTCCCTCTGCCAGATAAAAGTGAACTAAAAAGTACAAGAGTTTTCTTATAAATCACAGAGAGAGAGAGAGAGAGAGAGAGAGAGAGAGAGAGAGAGATGAAACGAAGACTTTTTTGTCGTTTAGTAAGTGAAAAAAAATAAATAAATAAATAAACAAGAAACTGTATTTGAAAGGAAATCTCAAGGAAAATCATGTGTGTCCACTATAATCTGAGAGGATGCAATCACATAACATTGCCGTAAATACTAAAAAGAATGATACTAAATAAATCTGGAAAAATCATAGTTTTTAAGAAACCCCCTTTCTCCACATTTTTTTTTTCACGTAGTTTATATTTTCATGTTTAAACATAACCATCCTATGTAGATCTGTAAAATTCTTCACATTTCACACATGTTTTGTACAGTGGCAAATAGTTCCATTATTAAAATAACGACAAAGAAAATATGCTGGAGGTATGAAGAATATGATAAGTCATGTAGTTGTATAACATTGCAAAACTGAGAACGATAGACATGGGAAGAGATCTGTATGAACACTTGATAAGCGTTTATGTCTGCGTATCTATCAAGTGAGAAATTCATGAAATGTTAATTGCGAAAGATTCATCTAGATATTGTTGCCGTAGAGCTAAGGGGGAGAGAGAGAGAGAGAGAGAGAGAGAGAGAGAGAGAGAGAGAGAGATTCCTGTACAATAAAAATTAATTTGACGATGTAAAGCAAAAAAAAAAAAAAAAAAAGCCGTAACCCAGTAAAATTTTAACTGGGTCTACAAGTTCCCGGCTAGCACTTTGCTAGGCCCGTGTTCGGCTCTCCGGCCGGCCAGTGAAGAATTAGAGGAATTTATTTCTGGTGGTAGAAATTCATTTCTCGGTATAATGTGGTTCAGATTCCACAATAAGCTTTAGGTCCACATGCTAGGTAACCAATTGGTTCTTATCCACGTAAAATAAGTCTAATCCTTCGGGCCAGCCCTAGGAGAGCTGTTAATCAGCTCGTTGGTCTGGTTAAACTAAGGTATTCTTGAATGGGTCTACAGTATTTAGAACATAACAGGACTTTCACGAGTTGAAAACATTATCATCAGCTATCTCAACAAGCATTATTTGCTTTTAGGAAACTGTCACAAAGAAAATATTGACACAGAAATAGTTCGCCTTTCAACCTGATTTTATTTCTTTTCATAACGGTGAACAATCACCAGATGTAAAGGCATATGAAACATATACAGGGAGCTTGAAAATGAAAACGAAAGCAGTCAAGGAAACCTGAGGGATTGAAGTGCAAAGCAAATACTGAAAGGGAGGCGTCTCTGAATAGCATTTTAATTATTCAAGCGCAGAAAATCCGGTTTCCAAAACGGCCAAGGCCAAGCGTGGGAAGTTTGTCTTTATAACTTCTATTAATTTTGTGCATTTGCAATATGACAGTTTGTCAGGTCCACATCTGCTTGAAATTGAAGTATCTCCAAAATATTTCACTCTCTTTCCCTTTGTGTCTTAGAGAGTTATTTATTTTTTTTTTATTGTTTTATAATTGTGCAACTACACAACTGCTGTCTTCTGAATGAATAACTTTATTGAGCAAGCAAAGGCAATTTAGTGAAATCTTACATTCTTAGAATTAAACAGCTTCTCCCTCTCTCTCTCTGTCTGTCATGTCTCTCTCTCTCTCTCGCACACACACACATATACGCACATACACACACACATACACACACAGAATAACTGTAAACTTTCGTTTAGTAGGGACAAATATTTTTGCTATACAACAGAGGCATACGTATTAAGTCTCATTCAACAGCACAAGTTAAAATCTCTTTTTCATTCGCGAATCTTTTAGTCATTTCACCGAAATCCCATAGGACTCCGTTGATCGAGGCATTAATATTTGTACCTTGTATTTATACGACTGCAATGGATTGCAGATGAATTGGTAAAAGTCATTCGCTATAAACCTCACACGATAAGACTTGACGGCAAACAGTGTTAATAACATATCGTCTGAAGGTCGACAACGTGACCTCGTGCTGATACTTGCTATGTGGGTTCAATTCCTACTGACGGACATCAGAATTTACTACATATTTCCTGCATATGGATCTGAGGCTTTATAGTGATAAGCTTATCCAAAAGTGTGAAGAAATCAAGAAGTTAAGAGGTCATTGTGGCTATTTCGGTTACATACGTATCTGGTTTTATATATATATATATATATATATATATATATATATATATATATATATATATATATATATATATATATATATATATGTATGTATGTATATATGTATGTATGCATGTATGTATATGTATATATATATATATATATATATATATATATATATATATATATATATATATATATATATATATATATATATATATATATATATATATATATATATATATATATATATATGTATGTATGTATGTATATATGTATGTATGCATGTATGTATATATATATATATATATATATATATATATATATATATATATATATATATATATATATATATATATATATATATATATATATATATATATATATATATATATATATATATATATATATATATATATATATATATATATATATATATATATATATATATATATATATATATATATATATATATATATATATATATATATATATATATATATATATATATATATATATATATATATATATATATATATATATATATATATATATATATATATATATATATATATATATATATATATATAATCATGAAACTACAAATGCTTAATATCAAATTCACGATACTTGGGAATATCTCCGATGGAAATTATCACGAAGGAATTTATGTAAGTGATAAATGAATTGGTATCGCCGGGACACGGACCTATTCAGAGACTCCATAGACGTTACCACGGCGCCATCAAGAGGTATAAGTCATTACCGAGTCTGCTGTACTGTTTTCCGTCGTGGCGGGAAATTGTATAGCCTCGGTAATGACCCACCTCCGCCATGATAGTTTGTTGTGCGTTTGGAACACGCAGCTCTTATTATGAAATTTTTATCACACCGTGATTTATATACAATCATGAAGCTACAAATGTAAGCAATATCAAATTCACGCTACCTCAGGAATATCTCTGATGGAAATTATCACTGAAAGGAATTTACGTAAGTGATAAATGAATTGGTATCGCCTGGACGCGACCCATTGACACGGACCTATTCAGCGACTCCAGTAGATGTTATGACCGCCCCATCAAGAGAGGTATAAGTCATTATCGAGTCTGCTGTGCTGTTTTTTCCCGTCGTCAGCGGGGAAATTGTACTTAGCTTCGGCAATGACCCACCTCCGCCATGATAGTTCGGTGGTACGTTTAGAACACGCAGCTCTTATTATGAAATTTCTTATCACACCGTGATTTATATACAATCATGAAGCTACAAATGTCGGTTAATATCAAATTCACGCTACCTCGTGTTCCAAACGTACCAATGAACTGTCATGGCGGAGGTGGGTCATTGCCAAGGCTAAGTACAATTTCCCCGCCCACGACGGGTAAAAACAGTACAGCAGACTCGGCAAAGACTTATACCTCTCTAGATAGCTCAGTGGGTAGCGTCTACTGGAGTCGCTGAATAGGTTTCGTGTCAAGGGTTCATGTCCCGACGATACCAATTCATTTATCTCTTATATAAATTCCCCTTCGATGACAATTCTCCATCAGAGATATTCCCGAAGTAGCGTGAATTTGATATTAAGCGACATTTGTAGCTTCATGATTGTATTTAAATCATGGTGTAATAAAAAATTTCATCATAAGAGCTGCGTGTTCCAAATGTACCAATGAACTGTCATGGCGAAGGTGGGTCATTGCCAAGGCTAAGTACAATTTAACTGCTCACGACGGGTAAAAACAGTACAGCAGACTCAGCAAAGACTTATACCTCTCTTGATAGCTCGGTGGGTAGCGTCTACTGGAGTCGCTGAATAGGTTTTATGTCAAGGGTTCATGTCCCGACGATACCAACTCATTTATCACTTATATAAATTCCCCTTCGGCGACAATTCTCTATCGGAGATATTCCCGAGGTAGCATGAATTTGATGTTAAGCGACATTTGTAGCTTCACGATTGTATATAAATCACGGTGTGATAAAAAAAAATTCATAATAAGAGATGCCTATTCCAAATGTACCAATGAACTGTCATGGCAGAGGTGGGTCATTGCAGAGGGTAAATACAATTTCCCCGCTCACAACTGATAAAAACAGTACAGCAGACACGGCAAAGAATTATACCTCTCTTGATAGCTCAGTGGGTAGAGTCTAATGGAGTCGCTGAATAGGTTTTGTGTCAAGGGTTTGTGTCCCGATGATACCAATTCATTTATCACTTATATAAATTCCCCTTCGGCAACATTTCTCCATCGGAGATATTCCCGAGGTAGCATGAATTTGATATTAAGCGACATTTGTAGCTTCATGATTGTTTATAAATCACGGTGTGATAAAAACTTTCATAATAAGAGCTGCGTGTTCCAAACGTACCAATGAACTGCCATGGCGGAGGTGGGTCATTGCCAAGGCTAAGTACAATTTCCCTGGTCACGACGGGTAAAAACAGTACAGCAGAATCGGCAAAGACTTATACCTCTCTTGATAGCTCAGTGGGTAGCGTCTATGGAGTCGCTGAATAGGTTTCGTGTCAAGGGTTCGTGTCCCGACAATACCAATTCATTTATCACTTATATAAATTCCCCTTCGGCGGTAATTCTCCATCAGAGATATTCCTGTGGTAGCGTGAATTTTATATTAAGCGACATTTGTAGCTTCATGATTATATATATATATATATATATATATATATATATATATATATATATATATATATATATATATATATATATATATATATATATATATATATATATATATATATATATATATATATATATATATATATATATATATATATATATATATATATATATATATATATGTGTGTGTGTGTGTGTGTGTGTGTGTGTGTGTGTGTGTGTGTGTATTTTTTTTTTTATGATGTTGCCTTGTAGCACATATATCCTCCTATAATTTTGACATATATACTTCTTTTTTCATGTTTATGTGTAATGATAATGATTGTTGAAGTATCATATTTAGTTTGGCATCAGATCTCAAAAGAACTAATGATTGAATAACTTGATAGCATAATTTAGAATTATTAATACTATTTTAATAGTAACGTAGTTTAGAATGAATAATATCTTTCTTGATAAAAGCGAAGTATATGAACACGTGTGTGTGTGTCCAGCAAGGACTTGTTTCATTTCAATTGTCATCAGTTGAGATAAGAGAGAGCGCTTTGTTTTGTGTCGTGATGACAGGTTTGGATAACAAATGCCGATTCATCCCATACGAGCTCAAGACGAGTGATTTCACCTTTTTACATGTTCGAGTCACATACGCCACTTTCAGAGAAAAAATACGTGTCTTGATCAGTTACGCCATGTTTTGTAAGATTGCATTCAAAACATTTTGCTGGGATAACGTCATTTTCCTTCTAGAAGTTTCTCCATTATATCTCGCACCCAAAATGCTTTAATAACGTCACCTTCCCACTTCTAGAACTTTTGTATCTCGCACCCAAAATGCTTTAATGACATCATGTAATTGTTTCACGTGTTACTGGAATTCTAAAATTTGTTTCATTCTGATTTCTGAGACCAGTTAATTTGGTTCCCTCTCTCTCTCTCGTTCTTAGAAAGAGATTACTTTTAATGTAGTGTTTTGTAGTCACGTATTAGCATTATATAACTTTTGAGATCTGAATTTAGCAAAGTTATTTAGTTTGTAACGGCGC
>NC_089741.1:72563523-72566023 GCF_040412425.1 Macrobrachium rosenbergii | reverse complement strand
AAGACCTCCATTCAGTCACGCTTTTTTCTCGTAATATTTACTTACCTTGAAAGCCAGTAATCACCGAATCTCTTGTGAAATGTCCGTGCTCCTCGAGTGTCGGCAGTGCTAAGCTATTATCAATTCATCGAAGCCCCTTGGCACCCTCAGTGCAGCTTCGAATTCATTATTCTTTTGTCTATTTTCATTACTGGCGTATAATGTGCATATATCCCATTTCAGAGGGACTCTATATCGTGGAAGCTTTTTGGACTGTGTCTGGAATTCCCCAGTTTCATTCATCCCTTAGGAATCTCCTCCAGGATCAATAATCTACTAGCATTCCTCTTTCCCGTACTAACGTTATTTATGAAAATACACTCCTGCAAGTTTGCCCACGTGTTTTACGTAATCTTTTCCTCAGTAACAAGAGCCTTACGCTCATATGAAATTACCCTTTGTTTTCCTCTTTTTTATGTTTTCCTGGACCCACAAAGTCAGAATCACAAGGCTAAATTACCTTAAATTGTTGCTACCTGTCCCACAGAGAATATTTCAAAGTAAATCGCCAGGAAAAACGTAAAATAAAATATATATATATATATATATATATATATATATATATATATATATATATATATATATATATATATATATATATATATATATCTGCTTCTCGACCTGTTATTCTGTCATCCTTTTCATTTCAAATCTTTCTGATGCTTTACCTACCTTCAAAGCAACAAATCTAGAAAAAGTTCTGAGCATCCATAATTCTTTTTATAATCTGGTAATCATTTATTTCCACTGAGTTCATCTTATAAGTATGTTTATAAATATCTTATGAGTGAAGTACGAAATGAGGTACAGAGGTCTACAGCTTACTAATTTATTTACTAAACTTTTACAAAGGTCAATAGCTCTTGCGAGCCGCAAAGTAGTCCTGACCTCTTGACAGATCAGGGAAGGGATTAAATTCAGGCATCTGTGTTTCTTCACAGACATAGATTTGCATATGGATAGATGCAAGACATATGATTGACAGATATGTATACATTACTGAAAAGCTGGTGTAACTGCATACAAAATTATAGAAATGCATGAAAGGTGACAATATGGTGACTGAGATATTTGCATAAAAGACATACAAGAGAATTTGTGTATCTCTCGACCACCTGGTTTTCCTCCTATGTTACTCATCGCAGGAGAAAGCAAATTTTGACTGTAGGTCTGCCGCGTGATAGCTACAGGACTACCCCAACCAGGAGAGGCCTATGTATATGGGCCAGTATCTGGTATGAAAGCAGGTTTCAACTGGTTGATTGAAACCCACATTGTCTGTGTACAGTAGTATGAGGTGTGGTCTGGAGTAGGCTGGGTAGAGGGTGGGGAGGGTTGCATGTGTCAACCTGGATGACTGTGTATTTTATGTTCTGTAAATCTTTGGGGACATACACTTTTCTGTTTGCCTCCTGGGTCATCTTGGTTGGTATTATTTTTTCTATCACTTTTCGGGTGTTGGATCGTGATGTTGGGTTTGTTCTTTCTTGGAAGATGTCCGCTGGCACTGTCAATGCTTGGCCATACAGGACTTCTGCTGGAGTTGCATTGAATGCTTTGTGCAGTGTCATTCTCAGTCCTAGAAGAATCCATGGTAATTCTTTTCTCCAACTCCCACCTTGGCTTCTGGCGGTGAGTGCTGTTTTTAACAACAGGTGCATCTTCTCAATTATTTCGTTCTTCATGGTTGTACGCTGTTGTTTGCGTTATTTTCATCCGAATACTGTCGGCGAGGGTGTTCCACAGGGCAGATGTGATGTTGGCACCCTTATCTCTGGTGATGATCTGGGGGACTCCATGTTAATGCAGCTCTCTGCCATCTGCTGTCGGATGGGTATTGCTTCCAGCCACCTGGTGTACCTGTCTATTACTGTAAACAGTTATTTGTACCTCTCTGCAGGGGGAGGGTAGGAGTCCAGCTATGTCAACCAGTATCTGGGCAGGTTCGTTGTTTTGAACTCCTCTACCCTGCTTTCAACGTGTCTCGTGACTTATGGCATCTGGCACAGATGCACTCTTGTCCAAGTCTTCACATCTTTTCTTATCCCACACCAGATGTACCTCTGCTATGATTTGGGCAGTTGATTGGCCTGATGAATGGGATAGGTTGTGGGCTAGAACGAAGGCTCTCCTTCTTAGTCCCTCTGGCAAGTGATGGTTGCCATTCCGTTGTTGATTGCCAGGTCCCTCCATGTGAGGGCGGGGTTGATCTGCCAGTTGCTGCAGGTCCTCATTGTCCTTCTGCACCTCCACTATCTCAGGATAGGGTGTCCAAAGTTGGATGGTGTTGACACAATTTCTTGACAGGGTGTCCGCCACGGTATTCGCTGAGCCCTTCAGGTATTTTACGGTTCAGGAGTGCTTGGATATCAACGACAGATGCTGCTGTTGTCATGCTGACCATGTGTCTGCTGACTTTGTGAAGGCATGCACCAGTGGTTGATGGTCCATGTGCACCATG
>NC_089741.1:72553523-72558523 GCF_040412425.1 Macrobrachium rosenbergii | reverse complement strand
TTTTAAAATTTATCGGAATCCAAGTCAGTGAAATAAAAAAGTGTCGCTATTGGATAAAAGTAATTTTATATTTTTCTTCGCCACTTATAACATGTTAAGGGATTAAAATGATAATAAAGTTATTTAAACTGTAATTATTACAATGCAAACCCAACTTCTCCGTAATCAATATCACTTCTATTCAGGTTCAATCAGTAGGATATCAAAGATCTTTATATAGTGGATCACAAATTACTACGATGTAAAGGTGGAGGAGCAGCCTCACTGCAGTTCTTATTTTGAATGACAATTAAGACATGCGGAATGGCAACAAGAACCCCTGTGTTATAAGCTGAAACCTGTTTGATAGACTTAAAAAAAATATAATATATATATATATATATATATATATATATATATATATATATATATATATATATATATATATATATATATATATATATATATATATATATATATATATATATATATATATATATATATATATATATATATTTTTTTTTTTTTTTTTTTTTTTTTTTTTTTCAAAACTACTCTCTCTCTCTCTCTCTCTCTCTCTCTCTCTCTCTCTCTCTCTCTCTCTCTCTCTCTCTCTCTCTCTCACATCTTCGCACATTTATAATTTAATTGATGGAAACCAATCACAATTCTTTTAAAATAAAATGTAATTCAGTATAAAAGAAGAAAAACAAAATATATGACAACTGTGAGTAAGATAAATGAAGATAAGAGAGTCTAAAAGTATATAAATAAAAAAATAAAACAGAAAACAAATACTCAAATTAAATATGAAAGAAAATAAAAAAATAACTCCACGAGGAGCAATAAAATCAGTGACTAACGAAGATGAAAGCGAAAACAAAACACACTGAAAATATTGAAAAACACTGAAATAACCCTACTGGAAAATTTCGTGTCAATATAATGTCTAAAATTCATCAAAATGATCAGCTCGACGATGAGTGTTTACTCGAGCAACCAATCTTACTTTCTCAGATCCATTTAGATGAACAATTATTACTCCTTTTTATTGACACAACTATGGTAAGAATGATGAAAGTGAATGAACGAATATTGGAGGTCTCTCTCTTTCCCTATTTCTCACTTTCTCAGTAGATATGAGATTAAAGCCCTTACTGTGTAAGTCAAGCAGAGCATGTGAGGCATTTGCCAATTAACCATCTAATTGGTCGAGTGACTAATAACCCTTTACCTCCCGCCAGAGATCTTGGGAACCTCAAGAGGAATCAATTCCTAAAACCTTGAGGAGAAGATGTAAGATTCACATTCATTTCTCAAGAATAATTAATCTCCCACCATTCCCTCCAATACATATACACACGTAAACACGCAAACAAACATAAATTATCTTGATGCAAGAGTATATGTGATCAATTCTGTTCAGGATATAATAATATTCTATTTATATTTTTTCAACATGGTAGGATGGGAGCTTCCAAGAGGATACATAATTATAGTCGCAGCCAACGGATGAATTGTGGATGAACGTCCTGTGCAGATGTATTATATATATATATCTATATATATATATATATATATATATATATATATATATATATATATATATATATATATATATATATATATATATATATATATATATATATATATATATATATATATATATATATATATATATATATATATATATATATATAATATATATATATATATATATATATATATATATATATATATATATATATATATATATATATATATATATATATATATATATATATATATATATATATATATATATATATATATATATATATATATATTATATATATATATATATATATATATATATATATATATATATATATATATATATATATATATATATATATATATATATATATATATATATATGTGTGTGTGTGTGTGTGTGTGTGTGTGTGTGTGTGTGTGTGTGTGTGTGTGACAAGAAATATTCCATCTAATTTTCCAACATGAATTATATATAATAATAATAACCCTACCAATTGAGAATAAGCCTACAGGGGTCATTCACTTCAAATTCTAGCTTCGAAAGAATATGGTGTTAATTGAAATATATTACAGACAATAATAGGACGTACAGAAAGATGATACCAGGAATTAGAAAAATGAAGTAAAAATAAAGGATAGATAGATAAATAAAAAAAAATAAATAAATAAAAAATATAAATTATTAATGTACAAGATGGATTATTTTGGGGTAATAATGCACTGCATCTTCACCTGAAGTTTTGAGGTTCTAGTTTCACAAAAACCTCTTTAACAATTTATTTATTTATTTTTTTTTTTTCATCATCCCCAGACTAACCGTATTGAGTTGTTATTCTCGTCGCTGTTTCATCCTGCATTTTCTGTTTTCCATGAAAATTTTCCTCTTGTTCCTTTCATCTCTTTCCCATTCTGCGGTTTGTTGCTCGAATCCACAGTAATTCCGATCACACGAGCCGAAATCATACAAGCCTGGACTTCCAAGTCTAAAGAAAATATTCGTTGCATGAATTCTGCTAACGAGAGTTGTGCCTGGAAATGGTGATGGATATTTTCCGTTTTCTATACGATATCTTTATTTTGATCAGTAAAATGTGCTACTGTAACCTATTTAGAAGCAACATTAATGTAACATAAAAGGTAGAATGTAAAAGTTGGCGGAAGCACCTTTGGCAAAGCAACAATACCGTATGACTTCGTTGTATCATGGTTTTAGTTTTCTGTAAAAGAAAACTATGGAGATGGATTTGTCTGTCCGTCCGCACTTTTTCTGTCCGCCTCAGATCTTAAAGACTACTGAGATTAGAGGGCTGCAAATTGGCATGTTGATCATCCACCCTCCAATCATCAAACATGCCAAATTGCAGACCTCTAGCCAAAGTAGTTTTTATTTTATTTAAGGTTAGTCAGCCAAGGATCGTGCGTCTGGTACCGCCAGAGGTGCCAGCCGCCGACGGATCTTCACTTGAACGCATCTTGGGAGCAACTGAGCGCTGCACGGTCGTGGCTGAGAGTTTCATACCTCGGCACATGTAGAGTTTCATATGGCATTATACACTGTACAGAAAACTCGGTTGCATCGAAGTTTCTTCGACGCATTTTTTACTTGTTTACTTATATTTGGGAAATGCTATATAGCTTTCCTTAAAATGAACTGAACCAACACGAAATTTAAAAAATTCTGAGAAGAATGCCCAATGTGTGTAATGAGAGGAAAGCATTTTACAGCATGACAAATAAATTTCTGACTCACATCGGGGCCTAACATCAGTCTTTCTGATGAGAGGTTAGGCCCTTACCTGTTGACCCACACAGGTCTTAAAGAAGTTGGAACCTAAGTACTTCTGTACATGGGTTTTTCCCCGGGCAGGCTGCCGCCTAACATGCCAGCAAATCTTACCCAACGTCCAGATCCAGCAGTGAATCAATTGGTAGCATTTCATTCGAATGACCCCTTCAGCATGAATATGATGGAACTAATCACTATATAACCACGTGTTTAAAACAAATAAATTTCTGACTCACATCGGGAACGCATCTGTCTTTCGAATGAGAGGCCAGGAAATTACCAAGTGAACCATACAAATCGTAAAAGGGGCCTCCAGTTGACCCATACAAGTCATAAAAGAAAAGAAGCCTCTCATTTGAAAGTCTGGGGTTCGGTCTCTATGTTATCGGAAATTTATTTTGTGAAACACGAGCTCATGTGTTGATTAGTTCTTCCTCTTTGGAGCTGCAGAAATCTTTAACCAGTTTATGCAGTTCATCTTTACTGTTCCTGTCAGCAGTATATCATATGCAAACGTCAGCAATTTCACACTCCGTTCGTGATCCATTTAATTTCTCCACAAGTTTAACCCTATTTTCTTTTCCACAGGAATAACCTACACCAAAAGATAATTATATATGATAAGGCATCCAACCCTACCAGAACTGTCATTTAAGTATTCATAAAGATATTAAGCAACCGTAGAGACAATAAAGATTAATGACCACTTTTACATCAAGCAAATCGTTTTCTTATATGCATATTCCAGCACATTCTTTGAACACATTCTTTGACCAAATTTTCCGATATAATACATCTCCAATAGCGTTAACATTGCTTCTCTGTAAATGATACCAAATGGTTGTTCTGGATCTATGTTAATTTATTCAAGCATTTAGCGTTTATTCTAAGGTTCTTCCCTTGTGCATCCTTTTGTATTGTGCATTACTTTCTGAAACATGTCTTACACCCTCACCTTTTTACAAAGCACTGCTAGTCCCTATAATATTTGGTTTCCCAAGTCAACTATCCTTTTGGAATTTATTTTTCTATCCAAAATTACCTTACACATCCTGGTCAGCCATCCAATCTCACTTTCACCAATGTATGCCAGCATATCACGTGCCAGCCCATGAACTTCTAGTGTCATTCAAGTTGTGTAACTCTTAACTGCCATCTTTACATCCTCAACAGTCATGTTCACGAGCATTCAAAACTTACACTATTGCCAGTCTTTGTCATTTAGCTTTGACTGTCATATATCTTCCACATTCTACAAATCTTCACATTACTCAGTCCATTTACTTCAGGTAGAATTGCTGAACTTCCGTATTTTGTTCTGATATCCACTCAGTCATTATTTTTATCTCTATAGAATAACTCCGTCTTATCTATCAATTATCTACTCATATTCACTCCCTCATAATTTTTTGCATTTGCTTTTTCCCACTATATTTCTTTTTCATTACTTAGTCATTGTATTTTATATGCAAGCTCTAACTTATGATAAATTATGCAGTTGAACCTCAAATGACATATTTTTCGTTTATCATGAGACTTTTCATTTCATCATTCGTGCATTTAAGGCATTTATTTTCTTATTTACTAATCTGTACCCATAACCAATTATTGCTGACTCCGTCAACCCATCCAGGAATTTTACTCAGGTCTTATATAATAGCTTGTATGTCCTAAAACCTAACCCATTTTCTGTCTATTT
>NC_089741.1:72546023-72548523 GCF_040412425.1 Macrobrachium rosenbergii | reverse complement strand
GAATGCTCAATTAGATAAAATTCTCATTAACGTTCAGACAAAAAGATCCCCTATTTGCAAGTTACGTTGACAATATTACCATAACCAATATAAAGCAAAATTAACAGATAAATAAACAACATACCAGTTTTGTTACAGTACACAGTAATAAGACTGGATAATACCAGGCAGTTCTGCTTAGAGTTTATCTAAGCGTTCGCTTACAGTGCCGACAGAATAAGCCAACTCGAAGTTTTGGTAAATTTCAGGTCCGTCATCTAATTTACATTTTCTAAAAATATTCCCTTCCGCTAATATTTTAACCAGTGAATGGCTAATTCCTCCGGTCAACAGGTCCGTGAAGGTAGTTCCGGTCGTGACGATCCATTTGGCCGCTCATTAGCTGTCCTGTTAAGAGTTGTTATTTGCCTATTGGTGCTCCGAGTGCTTAAAGGTCTCCTGCCTGAGAACATACAGTGCTACATACATATATATATATATATATATATATATATATATATATATATATATATATATATATATATATATATATATATATATATATATATATATATATATATATATTTAAATTATTCAACTGCTATATAGTTTTTTTCTCACATCAGTGGAGGTATCGGAGGAGAAAAAATTCCAGAGCCGTGATCAAATCGCCAATTCAGCTATTAGGGCAGGTCATGAACGCCAGAGCATCAACATAAAGGGAAGGTTATCCTAGGCAAAAATCGGCGATACTCTGTCTTAAATGGTGTCAGCCTCCATACAGATCATTTCACGACCTGGCAACCTCCCAAATCCACTGAAGACAGCAGCTGGGCAGAGACGCAGAAGCGGCAGGCAAATCTACACCAGTGCCGGGAGAAAGCGACGGCACCAATTCCCTGGGAATTCCTCCTCAACAGGGGAAAGCAGGAAACGCTCAAGTCGCGGGTGACAGGAGCACCTGCAAGTCTCGTATGAAGCACCCAAGACGCAGGTCGAGGCAGGAAACACTCGAGTCGCAGGAACGTAGTCCAAAAAGCTGCCAAATAATCATCCAAATTCCAAATATCAGTCAGCTGCTTAAGGGACAGTATAACAGGGGATTACTATAGCCCGAACTAACTCGGGCAGAGCTCCAACGTGCAGACATGACCAAGGAGGCGTTCATCAACACTCGTAAAAACAGAAGAATAATCGTTAAAACGATAGTTCGATAATATAAACAAACGGGGAGGAGGCGCCTAACCACACTGAATGTTAAATTAAGCACTTACGTTAAGCACTAGAAATGACCAGACAACGAACACTAAACTTCAAAAATAATGTAAACAAATACCTACTCAAAACAAACGCTATCCTGCCACAACATGACTTTTTTAAAAAGTAGTTATTAAACCTACAAAAAACAAGGCTGATCTAAATTTACATAATGCAAATAAAGAAAATAATTAAAGCTTTTCCTAATACCCAGTGATTTTGGAAATTTTCATTTAAGTGTTGCGGAACCTAATCCCTCAAGATGCTTGAGTCACCATTTGCCATTATTAGGTTGTAAGCCATTGATATATATATATATATATATATATATATATATATATATATATATATATATATATATATATATATATATATATATATATATATATATATATATATATTTATATATATATATACGAAAATTTTATCACACTGTGACTTATATACAATCATGAAGCTACAAATGCCGTTTAATATCCAATTCACGCTACTTCGGGAGAATTTTTAAAGTGATAAATGGATCGGCACCATCCATTTATCTCTTAAAAAATTCCCCTTCGGTGATAATTCCCCATCGGGGATATTCCCAGTAGCGTGAATTGATATTAAACATCTGTAGCTTCGTGATTTTTATATATATATATATATATATATATATATATATATATATATATATATATATATATATATATATATATATATATATATATATATATATATATATATATATATATATATATATATATATATATATATATATATATCCAATTTCATTAAGTCTAATCAGCAGTATCCGTATAACTCTTTTCAGATCTCTTGTTAGTTCATGTCATCTGTCAGTGCTTACTTACTGTTTCTAGCTCATTTTCTTTTCCACCTTGCAATTTTTCATCCTTAAGTATAATAATTTTCCGATATCTATATTTAACTGATCTTTGTTTAATCTAACTATACACGATGTTATAAAGTAAATTTTAGTGACTTGAGACCAAACCCCATTAGTTATTAATAGATTTCGACAGCCTAAGAACTAAAACATTCACTTAAATAGTTTTGCTAGTGTCGTACTCCTCTTTGTAAATGTTTCCGTCGACTTGATATGGTTAAAGGGTTACATTTCGTGAACCAAAGGAACTATTACACATTTATCGAGGACACAGTACTTTCTATTGCTTCTTCTCCTCCTTCCATAACACTAGTCAGTCTTTTTTTCTACCAAAATGTCCTTTTTATCCACAAGACCATATCATCTCAAAATGCTCTG
>NC_089741.1:72538523-72541023 GCF_040412425.1 Macrobrachium rosenbergii | reverse complement strand
AGGGATAAGAAAATGTAAGTGGTGAAGAAAATCTGGCTCATTTTCCTTCCATTTGAGTGTATCCTTAGCTGAAAAAGGGGGAAAAAATAAAACATGGCCTCTACAACATTTTTTCATTCATTAATAGAACAAATCTTAAGTAACCAAAATCCCCTAACTAAACTATTAAAGAAAAAAGACTAGAATTCAATGTACTGAAAGGAACTGAAAGCTATGTACGTAGAAAACGTATAATATTAATCTCAGTTATTGAAGAGAATGTGATATTCTCTTCATAACTACGAACTGAATTATTAACAAAAAGACTAGAAATCAAAGTAGTGAGAATAATTAATAATTCTGAAGTAAACATGAAGATAACTCAGAAACAATTGTTTAAATTTTATATTATTAGGAACTGTTTACAATTACAACTTTCAATTATAATGTAATTGTAACTTTATACTAAAATTTATCAATATCTGTCAATTGCAGAAATGAGAAATTCAATTTTAGTGAGCATTGAGTCTTTCTAGATTGTTGGCTACAACTACAGATAACTAAAAATGTGCTTTCCAGCCTTTTTCTGGCAAAATCAGCCACTAGATCTTTTAGATCAACTTTCTGCGCGATCTAAGTTCTCAATAGAGACCATAGCTAGACCTACAAGTCTTCTTGTTCTTGTCATTGCAGACCGCAAATACGTCTTAATTTTAATTTTGAGAAGTTCTCTCACCGCTCGCCAAGCAGTAACAGGCAAAGTTAGCAGAATGCGCAAGGCAACAAATGTGTTGGGTACACTGTGAACCAGCCCTTGTTCACAAATGAACTTTAAAACATCCAGGGGAATGACAGTGTCAGGCTGAAGGCGGCGTGCAACTGCCTGAAGTTCATGACACAAGTCAGTGGCGTCTATGTCCTTGCTTTCTCCATCTCGTAGTGCTTTTTCCAGCTTGGTGCAATGTTCCATAAGTTGTGTGTTTGTTATCCCATTAAGTGATTTCACATCATACAGGAACCAAAATTGATTTCATCTGCTGCAGTTGCTGAAAACGTTCCAGTACAGAATTGATGGCAACATTTATATAGCAAAATAGAAGTTAACTTTAAAGTTCACTTTTGCATTCTGCACTGGTGTGTCTTCTCCTTCATAGTCAAACTGCCTTTTCTTTTTCCTAAGACGAACGGAATCTGCAACAAAAAATGGGTCTAAAAAATGGGTCTATCTCCAAATCATTAGCCGATTCAGTAGCATCAACTAGTACCTTTTCAAACTCTGTAACACTTCTTCTCTCTTCTAGAAACATTCTAGTGCGTTCCAGTTGTTTTAATGCTGATGAAATATCATTTTCTTTTGCTTGTAGTTGCTTGCTGGTAATGTTTATTTCAAAAAGAATGTCATACCAAACGATCAATGAAACCAAAAATTTGAATGTTGCAATGCCATTTGCAAGAGCTTTAGCTTCTGCACGTGTGGAATTTCCAGATGATCCAAGGAGAGTAGAGTCTGTTGCCATTTCAGTAAGAGCATCATATATGTCACCAATTTGGTAACGGATGGGCGCGAAAAGCATCTATCTGACTCTCCTAATGTGTTTCACTCAGAGGTTTTACTGTTAAGCTTTGTACATGACGTTTCGTGCACATCCCAACGATGAGTTGAGGCTGAGAAGAATACATAGAGCTTTTGTATCAGCCGAAAAATTAGTTGCTTCTAAGCAGCAACTTGCTGCATCATTCACCACAAGATTTAATGTGTGAGCTGAGCATGGCACGAACAGCGCCCTGGGATTTCTTTGAAGGATTTTCTTCTGTACACCATTGTGCTTGCCTTTCATATTGCTGCCATTATCATAACCTTGACCTCGCAAGTTGTCACGCATTGTGATCCATTTTCTTGAACTCTTCCAGAATAGTTTCAGCCATGAATGCACCAGTGGCTTTTGGTAGTGGCACATAACCCAAGAAATGTTCTCTCACAGCTATCACAGCATTATCTTCATCAACTTGAACAAACCTGATTATGACTGGTCATCGTTCCATGACTTCATATCAGGTGTGCTGTCCAAAATTATTGAAAATATTTTGCAGCACGTGCATTTCTCAGAATTTCTTCCCTTAATAGCATTTGCTAAAATGTCTATCAATTCATTCTGAATGTTTTTCCTCCCTAGATAATGCATATGTTTCTTCATTCCTTATCTTCCGCAGAGATGTTCACTCATAACTGGATCAAACAATGCCATTAGTTCTATAAACTTTAAAAAATTTCCATTTCCTGAACTGTACAATTTTTCATTTGTTCCTGGGAAGAGAGATTCTGCACACCAAGTACCCTTACTAAGGCAATAACGGTTCCAAGATTTGTTGCCAATAATTTTCAACTCTCTTCTCTTGCACGCTGGGTTTCATCATCTATTGTTTTGTGTTTCTTCAAACGCTGCTCAAGCTTCTTCCTGCCTACATTGTCCAAATGATCAGGTAATTTTTTCATGTGATGACAGTAATGTGATAAGTTTTT
>NC_089741.1:72516023-72533523 GCF_040412425.1 Macrobrachium rosenbergii | reverse complement strand
CGGCAGGACCACGGCCAAACTGCTTTCAAAAAAGTTCGTCTGGCACGGGTGCAAAAGGACGCCACAGCTCAAAACAGTGCCTGCAGTGCCAGACCAGTAAAGTGGGTCGTCACACGTGAGTCGGGGGGTAGGCGAAGTTCTTACAGCCAGGCGCCGCTTTCTCGCCACATCCACATCGACGCCGCCGGGCCCCTTCCCCATCAGGCGGATCCAGATACCTCCTCACGGTAGACTGTTCAACCAGGTGGCCCGGCCACGCTCCATGCAAGAAGCCATCGCCAGCGCGTGCGCCGAGGCCTGCTCTCCAGTTGGGTTAGCCGCCGCGTCCCGGACCACATCACAACCGACACCAGGCCCCGCCTCTCCGAGCTGTGGTCTGCCCTGGCTCAACTGCTGGGAACCACGCACCACACCACCACAGCGTACAAATCCCAGCGGGCCAACGCCTGCTGAACGGTTCCAGGTCCCAAAGTCATCCCTCATGGCCCGCTGCAATCACGAGACTGGAAACATCAGCTGCCGCGGGTCCTCCTCGGTTGAGGACCGCCCCAGAGCCGACGCACCCCATCCGCAGCTGAACAAACCTATGGGGAACCCTCGCAGCCGGAGAGTCGCGATGGTGATCGCCACCCCTACCTCTGCAGAGGCCCGACGTGGCCGGCAAAGTTCATTTCTTGCAGGCCATACATCGACAGAGCAACCACCTTCGCAGGTCGCCACAGCTGTCATCCGCCACCCACGCCTTCGCCAGAGTCGACGCCGTCCGCCCACCACTAACTATCTACAGGGACCCTTCCGCTGGAACGGAACAGGAAGGCTGCCTGCTGGCAATTTGCGCAGGAACGCACCGGGCCCCATAGACCGCAAAAGCCCGCCGTCGGAGAGTCCCGGCAGCGCCGCAGCATTCCTTCCGCCCCAGACGCGACTCCAGCACGCTCCTCACCAATCGCAGGCGCGCCGCCCAGGAAGGACCGCCTCAAACAGCAGCTCACAGGCGGGTGGGGTCTCTCAGTTATCCTCAAGGAGCCGCGGCACTTTCAGCGTCCCACCAGGTACAGGGACACCAGACGCCCCTCGTCGGGAGATGGTAAAGTCACCACCCGGGCGCCAGGATAGTGTTTCGCGGCGCCATTAATTAAGTCTCCGCTGAGCTTGTTTTTTGGTGACTTCCTGCTTTCTTCAAGCTAAATTAGTCACGCCTAAAACGTGCCAGGTCACGCATTTTAATCATTTTTACTTTATGGTATTTATACGAATGTCACACATTGTGTATCACATGTTTTCATTCACAGGCATCAAGACTGTATCTATATTGTGTCTCTGGTATGTTTCGTATTGTAATCGTACTCGTTCACCGCATATTATTGTTTGTTTCGACCTCAGGTCACAGTCAATTCCATTGTCTCTCACGGCCCGGCGCCAGTCGGCCGCAATATAAGCCGCCTGGATCTGTAATAAATCAGCAGTAACCTTTACCTGCTCGTTTCTTTGACACCTTACAAGGTCATGTGGCGAGTGTGTGTAGGCGAATGAGAGTGGGGCAGAGTACCGGTTCGGGTAACTAATTAGTGAGGGGGTTCAGTTGGGTGATCCTCCAGAATGCAGACGGTGAGGGTAATGGCGCGTGAAGGGTTGATGAAGGAGAGTGGTTTGGGGTAAAAACCCACGAGTGTATGAGCGCAAGGATTTGTATGGGGTGTGTGTTTGATTGCTGTGATTGATACTGGGTGTAGTGTAAATGTGTTGTTTGAAAATGGGTACGATAAGTTACGGGGTGAGTGAGATAAGGAATTGTAAGGGTGAGGTCCGTGGGATAGGAAATTTAGGCATCATAGTAGGGATGATGTGTGAAAAGATAGAAATTGGTGGGGTAGTGATGGTCGAGAGTGATTTTGTAGTGATTGAGGGGCTAATGATAAATACTTATGTTGTTAGGATATAGATTTTTGAAGGGGTGTGGGATGGTGGTCCGTCCGAGTGAGAGTGTAATAGAGTTGCATATGAAGGGGGGTGTACGGGGGGTTTGTATTTGGGTGAGGATGGAAGAGAGCACAAGTTGTGGAAGGGAGTACCACTGGTGGCAAGAGAGGGTGAAGGTGCCACGGGAAGCGGGGTGAGGCTAGGGGAGGCGGGGTTGTATGGCCAGATGGTCTGGATAGCCAACAGTGATGAGGTGAATATGTGGTTGAGGGTGGATGTGAGGTTAGTGGAGGGCAAATGTGTGTGTGTATGATGGGTTTTGATATGAGAATCCCTCGGGTGTTCATGACTTCATTGCCGAAAGGAGAAAAACGAGCGCGGGTATGTGAGGAGATTGCATAGGGTTTTATACGTTGGTGAATGTGATGACGAGAGATACGTTGAGCTACGACAGGTAATGACAGGTTGTATGAAAGAGGGCAGTGACTGGCAGTATGAGGAATTGGAAAAGAAGAGCGCAGGAATGAAAATGTTACGATAACTAAAGGAATTCGCTGGTGCAAATATTGTGGGATAGGCGGGGGCGTTTGAGTCGTGGTGACCAGATTTTGGGAGTCAAAGCTCTAGAATTCAAAATACCTAAAGACGACACCCTATATATCAACAAGGTCCCGACATTCTCCCGCCTGTCACTCCGGGAGATCGAGGAGCAATGGAGGAGCTTGAGAGGGTGGGGGTGATTGAGAAGAGTGAGAGTGCCTGGAATAGCCCCATAGTCCCTGTACGAAAGCCGGATGGAAGTTTGAGAATGTGTGTGGACTACAGGAAGGTGAATGAGGTGACTGTGAGGGAACGATTTCCGATGAATGTGGTGTCCGATTGTGTGTATAAGATGTGTGGGATGAAAGTATTTACCAAATTGGATCTGGTAAGGGGCTATTACCAGATGCCGCTTGAGGAGGAAAGCAGGCCAGTTACTGCTTTTTCAAGTGGCAGTTGCCACTACCAGTTTAGAAGGTTGAGCTTTGGATTGGCTAATGCACCTGCTGCTTTCCAAAGGGCAATGAATGTGGTCTTGGCGGGTTTTGATCGGAAGAAGGTGACTGTGTTTATAGATGACATTTTGATTGCGAGTGAGACTGTTGCAGAGACAGGAGTTGCTTGAAAGGGTGTTGGAGCGTGTTGGAAGAGGGGTGAAGGTGAAACTTGAGAAGTGTACATGGTTGGCTAGGGAGGTGGAATTCCTTGGCCATGTGGTGAGTGCGAGCGGCATAAGGAAGAGTGAAAGGCAGTAAAGGTGGAATTCCCACGCCCCCAGACAGTGCGCGAGTTAAAAGGCTTTTTAGGCTTGATCGAGTTTGAGAGAAAATTTTGTCAGGACTGTTCAGGAATAGGAAACCATTAACTGAATGGACAGGAAAGATGAATTGCACTAGGTTAAAGTGGGGTGAGCAGATGGTAGAGGCATTTGAGAGATTGAAAGAGGAGGCTGCTAGAGATGTCACTTTGGCTTTCCCAGACTATAGTGAGGGCACGAGTAAGCTTGAGTTGTTTACTGATGCAAGTAAGTTTAGTATGGGGGTGTGTTTAGAGCAAATGCAGAGGGTAAATGGAGAGGATCAGTTGAGGGTAATTGCATATTTAAGTAAGGCTTTTAGTAAGGCAGAACGGAAGTATTCTTGTTGTTGAGAAAGAACTAGCCGCAATAAGGTTTTTTGTGTTAAGCTTTGAGGTGTTTTGTATGGGGTGAAGTTTATTGTGAGGACGGACCATCGCCCATTGATGAATATGATTAAGAAAGGAAGTGTGAATGCTAGAGTTGCAAGGACGATTGAAGATTTCAGTGAGTTTGATTTTGAGATAGAGTATATATGGGGGGCTGAGAATGTGATTGCAGATGCAATGTCGAGAATGTAGGTGAGGGTTAATACTGTGGAAAGTGACTGGGACCTGAACAAGGTTCCTGTGGTTATTGTAAGGAAAGGTTTAGGGGAGGATCGGGTTTGGAAATGCTTATTTTGGGGATTAAAAGATTTGGAAAATAAGGGTTTGGTTAAAGGTGTACCTGTGAACGTGAATGAGTTATGGGCAAGGTTGGGGGTGTGCATGGAGGAGGAAGGGGTAGACAATGAGAGAATGTTGGTACAATTGTTTTTGGCAGTAGCAGATTTTGTTTGAATCAGAGTGGTTTTGCAATTATGGTGGAGCAGACCAGTTGAGTATAAAGGGGGTTATTGAATGTGGGTAGTGAGCATGGGGTTTTGAATATTCAGTGTCAGAAAGATAGCTGTAATTGGTTGGTGGAGGAAGGGGGTGTCGGAAAGCATGAGGCTTTGGAGTGTGAAAGTAGGGGCTGGCCGAGTGTGAAAGTAGGCTGGCCGAGGGTGAATGTAGTGAAGATGATTGTGAGGCAGGTGGCCAAATGAGTGTGGCAGTGAGAGTGTGCATGCATGACACGCAAGGGAAAATGGTAACATTTGTGGGGGTAAATGATGGTGAGTATTGTGGCTTGGTTGATACGGGGGCACAGGTTTCTTTGGTGAGTGAACTTGGGGGTGTGATTGGAGAGGAAAAACAGTCTGCAGGGGTGTGAGGATACATGGGGTTAGGCAAGGAAGTGTTTGGTTTGGGAAGAAATACAATTAGCATTGTTGGGGGTTTAGAAATGGTTCATGATTTCATAATCATGGCAAAGGATGATATGCCAACTTGTTTTTTGTTGGGGTAGATTTTCTGAGAGTGCATGATGAGGTAGATGTAGGGAAGGAGGTTCTAGAAGGGGGCAGAGAAATAATTAGGATGGTGACAGACATGGTTGTACTGAATTTCATCGGAATGATTGAGGCTGCTGGGGAAATGAGAATGATTTATTGAGTGAGGAAGAGGTTATAAAATGCAGGATCAGAGTGGGGTCAGTATGTTACAGCGGTGTATTGTGTGGGGTGAGAGTGGATGATTGACCCCCTGAGTTGGATGCATACAGGAGGGTTGCTGGACGGTTTGTGGTGTGTAGGAATGTTGTGTACTTTTTGCATCAGGAGGGGTTGTGTAATGAAGGGGTGTATATACCGGTGTTTTCCTTCGATGCAGCCGTGAGTATGTGTCTGTTGGCACATGATCGTTTTGGGCATTTAGGAAAGAATAAGTTGTGGGGGTGTATGAGAGAGAGATTGTATGTGCCTGGGTTGAGCAAGATTTGTGTGGATGTAGCTGTCACGTGTGAAGATTGTCAGAGAGGGAAATATCAGAGTGTGCAAGCAAATCCGCCAGTCTTACGACTGCAGACAAGAATTGCTTGAGATGGTTGTGAGTGATTATGTGTCATTACCACAGACTGCAAGAGGGCATGTGGGAATGATTGTGATGGTGGATCACATGAGTAAGTTTGTATATGCAGTCCCCATCAAGGATAAAAGGAGTGAAACTGTTGCGCGAATGGTAGGGCAAGTAATATTGCCGATGTGAGTATGTAGGCCTGTGAGAATGTTGCTGAGGACAATGGGCCTGGAGTTTGTGGGGTGGCAGTTTGAGGAAATGTTGAGCAGTGGGGTACTGTGCATGTGTATGCCACTCCGTATATGAGGCGTAATGGTTTGGCTGGAGAGAACTGTGAGAACGATGACAGAGATTTTGCAAAATGATGAGTAAATGTGATGACGATTGGGATGTACATAAAGTGTGCAGTGTGGGCGTATAACTCCACGTTGCATAAGAGCTTGGGTATGTCTCCTTCGAAATATGTGTTAAATTTTGAGAGGGTGGTTAGACCAAGGTTGGGGTTAATGGAGGATGACCGTGGGTTGGAGATAGAGTATTGAGAGAGGTGACTGAGAGAGGGAGAATGAATGTAAGTAAGATGAGAGAGAAATTTGATGGGCCATATAAGATTTTGGAGGTGTGGCCAAGTGGATTGAGTTACGTTTTAGGAAAACTACAATTGGATGGAAGTGTGAATGAGATTAGGGCACATCATAGCCAGTTGTGTAGATGGACAGAGGTGCCGCAACATGTTTGGGAGAATGCAATGAGTGATTGGTTTCGGTGAGCAAATGGGTCTGGAGGACCACCAGTTGGTGTTGGTTGAGTATGGAAGAAAGCGGAGGAAGTTGGATGAAGTAAGTGAACGGAAGAAGGTGTAAGTTGTGTGATAAGGTGTGCTTATGGGGTGAGAGAATGATTGATAGGCATGCAATACTGAGGATAGTATGAATGATAAGCATACAGTGTGTGTGGGTTTGAGTTGACTGGGCTGAGTGAAATTTCAGTGGGAAAGGAACCTACTAGTAGGCAGGTGATTGGTAGTATGGATGAGTCTTTATGAGAGCTGACAGTAACTATGAATGAGTTGAATGGGTTAGTGGCAGGATTTGGAGAGATATTTGGGGCAGAATTGGGAGGGTGTGGATGAAGTGGTGGGTGAGGATAGGTCAGATAGTGATGAGGAGGGTAGTGTGCGTCTGGAAATGGGTGGACTGAAGGGTTGAGTGAAATGGTGCTGAGAAGGGAGTAGAGACAGAGAGAATGCATGAGGGCCCTCGAACAAGATCCAGGGGGCCTGTTCTGGAGCATCCGTGGGTCCTGCCTAAGGCTATATAAAATCTGGGTAGTGTGTGTGTGAGAAGACGTCGTCAAATGTAGTGGGGGAGTAATATGGAGGAATGAGGTTATTGCATTTGACGACGTCTTGTGTGTGTGTGAGAGAGAGAGAGAGAGAGAGAGAGAGAGAGAGAGAGAGAGAGAGAGAGAGAGAGAGAGAGAGAGAGAGAACGAACAACGCCGTACGTAATTGTTGAATGATGTCGTGAGAGAGTGTGGTTTTCTTTTGTTTTTTTTTTATGGTCCGTGAGGTTTCGTGTTTCATTGTTTTGGGGGTGCGCTGAACAGTGTTTTTTGGATGATCGAGGCGGGAGTCTTGACAGAGATATTGTGCTGTAAGGACGGTTTTTCCGGTAGTTGATCGGAGTTTTGGTTGCGTTTTTTTTGGTTCAGTTTGTGTGATTTGATATTTGGAGGCTTTGTGGTTGGAGTGTTTGTACTTGGGAGTGTTTTGGGTTTTGTGCTGTGTTGGTTGTGTGATCGGTGTCATGTGATAGCCTGGATTTTTTTTTCTGCTGTGTTCTGAGTGAGTTAAGTTTGAGTCTTCGTGGTTGAGTTCTTTTGAGTCTTGTTTTGGGTCGTGTTTGTGTACTGGTTGGGTTGTTGTTTTCTTGGTTGTGGAATGTTGTTGTGTGGTGAGCGTTGGCGTCATCGGCGGTTGTGGTGACTCCGTGACCTCCTTCTGCTTGGCAAAACTTCCCGTCCGGAATCGTAGGCCTAGCCTAGTACGAGGTGAGTGTATGTGCTGTTTTTTTGTTAGTGTGAGTGTGTGGTTGTGAAATCCTGTCACAGTGTGTGTGTGTAGGTATATATATATATATATATATATATATATATATATATATATATATATATATATATATATATATATATATATATATATATATATATATATATATATATATATATATATATATATATATATATATATATATATATATATATATATATATATATATATATATATATATATATATATATATATATATATATATAGTTAATATATATATAGTTATATATATATATATATATATATATATATATATATATATATATATATATATATATATATATATATATATATATATATATATATATATATATATATATATATATATATATATATAAATATATATATATATATATATATATATATATATATATATATATATATATATATATATATATATATATATATATATATATATATATATATATATATATTAGTAAATATATATATATATATATATATATATATATATATATATATATATATATATATATATATATATATATATATATATATATATAGATAGATAGATAGATAGATAGATAGATAGATAGATAGATAGATAGATATGTGGAGATATCTTTTTTATGTGCAGGGACAACCCTCGCTCATAGAATGGCCACCCCTATGCAAGCGAAGTGCAAATGGCTGCCCACATAGCATAATCCTCTCATTTGTCCTTCCCATATCATTCCTCCTCTGTCGACAATGTCTCGTGCCGTTACAGGTTGCTGAGGGAGAGCCGCTGCTAGGACTGGAAGAACTACTACTTGGGACAGCGGCAATATTGGGCCCTAAGGGAATCTGGCCTACCAAATAGCTCCATGAGCGGATGCACACTTCCCACTTCCACATTCTCACAGGACCACCACCATCTTGGCTCCAGCCACGTTCCTCAGTTCGTATACCCCTACTTGATCATCTCTTATAACTCCTACGGTAAGCCTAAGATGAACTCGACCCATTTTGGTGGCCTGTTTTTCCTCCTAGTGAAGTATTTCTTGACTTTTCTTAATGAAACCCCTCCAAGTAACTCCCATGATCCACCACATGTAATTCTCTCTCTCTCCATTCACCTCTGGTACCTCTCTTTTCCCTATTCGACTCTTTTCCAAGCCACTGCAACACATCGTTTACATGCTTATTTAATTCGGATTAAGAACACAGCCAATAAAATGTCTTTTGACTAGCTGTGCCGTCCATGTGCCGCCCAGTTGATTAGAACATACTTTAAGCATTCAGGCATGAGATTGTAGCATGTAGGGATGTATCAATGCTAAAGGGTAATTTGGTACCCCTATCTTCAGAGGCATGCCTTTATCATGAGTGATATGTGACAATCTCAGCTCGCCCTTTCATTTGCCGTCTGGACCCGTCCACGTGCGACTGGACGAAGGAATTTCGTCCTTTACAGCACTGTCGAATCAATATATTTATCTTATTTGGTTAATCACGGGTGCCCTTAGTTATAATTAATTTGTAACCTCTTGTTATTAATTTTTAAGTAAATGTAATTAATCATTAATGGAGTATAATTGCACCTTGCAGTAACTTGACTAACAAGAGTACCTAAGGTTAGTATTCAGCTTCTTTCTATTTCTCTCAGTTTGTTTTTCTTTACTGTCAGCTATTTTATAGCACTCCGTTGCCTGGCCACGGCTGGCAAGTAACACTGGTGACCTTGCTTAAGACTGATAATCGTAGAAATTTCCCAACTAAAAACGCATACGTAAATTAAAAGCAAAAAACACGAACTGTGAATCCAGTCAACAGTGAGAAGCACTTATGATCCCTGCTGTTCAGGCTAGCAAACCTTAGCGCATTGTAGCCATAGGAATTTTGAAGGAACCCACGTATATTTACTGTGGTTAGTGTTATTTTTATAATTAATGAGTGCTAAATTTCTATGTGTAAAGTAAAATATGTTTTACTGCACAATTTAGGAGAGTTAGCCCATTTTAGTTAAACACATGATCATGTAAACAAAGGGCAAGTCTGAGTTAGTGAGTCCAGATTATTGTGCTCAGTTGCTAAAAGCTAAAACCAGAGCTAGTTTTGCCCCTAAACCCTACACAATTTCAGTGAGGGAAATTTCAAAATTTCACCAAAGCCACGTGTTTTACGTGATGTTACATGGTTACATTGTCCGTGCATGCTGTAATTCTAGACAGGGCCCATGTTAACAAAGTTAGCGTTTATTGCTAGGAAGTAGCATTCGGATGAACATTATTTCATAACACAATCGTAACAAAACCGTTTTCGCGAATATCGGCCTTTCAGGTAAAATTTTTTCATAGATAGGAATTAGGTAACTTAAATTTATACACGTTATTTACATTTTGCTTTCAGTTTTAGTGGGATGGGCCAATAGTGTCATTTCAGATTTTTCTTTGTTTGGGGGAGGGCAAAGGTTTCGAACTTACAGCTGGAAATTTATGTGCATTTTAGAGCATTTTGAAGACATATAAGAGCTGTATTGAGTTAATAAAGCAGCAAACAGGTATTATTATTATTATTATTATTATTATTATTGCTAATAGATTCACAATTTCGTGAAAAACAATCTGAGTAATAAAAACTATTATTATATGAAAATATATTACTATGTAAAATCAAGACTTTCGGAACACCTGAACGGTGTTCCCATCAGTGCTAACGTTAAAATGCAGTGAGGGTACTCTTCTTATGAAATCGTTTTTAAAAATTAGGGCGGGCGAGAAGATAACAGCCCATGCTGGTTCGGGCAAGCAGTGTAATGCCAAATTCAACAGGCAGTTGCGCCAATCTCCTTGATCTTCGTACTTGCGTTGTTGCATCTGCCTGCGCTGCGGATGGTTCCGACTATGGCACCTATGCAGCGCAGGCAGATGCAACAACGCAAGTACGAAGATCAAGGAGATTGGCGCAACTGCCTGTTGAATTTGGCATTACATAACACCCGAACCAGCACTTCCGTGATGGGCTGTTATCTTCTCGCCCCGCCCCTAATTTTTTAAAAAACGATTTCATAAGAAAATTACCCTCACTGCATTTTAACGTTAACACTGATGAGGAACACCACCAGGGTGTTCGAAAGTCTTGATTTTTATAGTAATATATTTACATTATTATTATTATTATTATTATTATTATTATTATTATTATTATTATTATTATTATTATTTCAAAGGCTAGGGAGCAAACCAAGTCTTTGGGGGAAGCCATCGGTGTCTTGAGGGGGCAAGTGGCCCCCCCTCAAAATGACACCCCTGGGATAAGCATACACAATTTACTAGTAAACATTTATTAAACGTATTATATTAGAATGATTAGACTTTGAGAGAGAGAGAGAGAGAGAGAGAGAGAGAGGGATTTCTCATTCTTAAATCTTATCTATGTTGTTAGCTGTTTAAATTTTTACAAAACTCGCTAAGATTATTTAGCCCACCAGTGGGAAATAGGCGTTATATTGATTTCATATTACAATAAGCAGTCCTATATAGAATTTCATATTCTCAGATAAATTGCTTATCCCAAATCTTATAGAAGTTAACCTACCCCTGTGTTGCTAACAAACACTTAATAATCGCCAGCAGAGGGCAGCATTTATCCTAGCAAGGTAGTTGTGCTTCATGCACACCTCAGCTAGCCCTAGTGCATGTTTGTCTATTTGCCTAGTCTAGGTTGGTCCCAGCTAGCCCCCTAGTGCATTATGTTTACTTATTTAGCCTAGATTGTTCTTAGCTAGCCCCTAGTGTGTTTATGTCTGTTTATCTAGCCTAGGGTGGTCCCAGCTATCCATTAATGCATTTATATTTACTTTTTATGTACCTAGCCTATGTCGTCTGCACTTTCTGTGTGCCCTAGCTAGTGCCTAGTCCATTTACCTGTGCCGATCCACTTTATGTGTAGACGAGCTGCACATTTTTGTGCCATCTGCACCCATGTGCCAATCCCATGGAGTGCCACATACTAGTTCTTTGGAACCCCTTTGGACAACAGTGCCAGTATTACCCTTATCACAGGGACATTTCCATCCAAAGTGTAGCCAAGGTACACTGCCATTTAGAGTTGCCTCAGAGGTACTCTCCATTCTTATAAGTGTAGCCTAGGCCAGCCCACTTCCTTAGTTTGCATACACTCTAACCAGTTCAGAGTGCCATTTCATTTTTCCATGCAATTGCTTGTGTGGACACCCTAGAATTTTAGACATTTCTGGGGAAGTCAGGCCCTACTCTAAACATTAGCAACATGTCAGCCAAGGATTATAAAACCTTCACTGACATAGGGAAAGGTATGGCCCTGAAAGGGACAGAGCTGACCCAATAGGTCCAAGAGCAGTTCACTGCCGTTAGGAAGGAGAGACAAGAGAAGGAAGAAAGGGAGCGCCAAGAGAGAAAAGAAAAGAAAGAAAGGAAGTGTCAAGAGAAAGAAAGGAGCACCAAGAGAGAAAAGAAAAGGAAGAAAGTGAGCATCAAGAGGCAGAAAAGCAACGAAAGTATGAACTAGCCTTAATGGAGAATGGACTTGAGCTCAAGAATTAAAACAGGACAATGTCCTGGCACTGGCCCAACACCGAGTCACTAACCCATCCATGGCCTCCTCTCATTCCAAGATATCTAATATAAACAGCCTCATCCATCCCTGGAATGACTCTAAGCCAGAGAAGTGGCTGGAGAACCTGAAACTCTCTTCAGTGAGTACAAGCCTACCAATACCGAGAAGACCATGATCGTAGCAGAACACATGGCCAACAAGGGATGGGATGCCCTCAACTCATTGGAGAATAGCAACAAAGAAAACCTTGAGGCAGTCAGGAAGGCTGTAGCAATGGCCTATGACATTACACCTGAGCGTTGGAGACAATGATGGCAAGGTCTTCCCAAGGAAGTTGGCCAAACGTGGTTTGACTGGCGCTACAAGAAGACCCGAGCCGTGCGGCAGTGGCCCAATGCCTTGGAGTGCAATGAGTTCAAGGACTTATTAAACTGACTCCTAATCGAGGACTTCCTCTATTATGCACCTGGCCCCTTGGCTCTTTACATTAACGAGAAACAGCCAAGATTGTTCACTGACTGCTGCCGCCTGGCTGATGATTACAAGATGTATCACCCATCCTCCAGTGCCTCCCGTAGGCACAAAGTTCCTCCTGATCGCACTGTCTTGGCCATCCGGCTGAAGAATGGCCACTCCCCAACTCCACCTGTAAGTAATTATTGCAAGAAAATAGGGCATTCAGAAGCCCAATGTAAAGCTAGAGGGGGAACCATATCAAAGGTCCCTTCTAACTAGAACTTCCAGCCTACGGTGACCATAATTACTCTTTGTAGAGATTACATCGAGGTTTATTGTCACGATTGTAAGCAGCAAGGGCATTCCCCGAGTTTCAAGGATTGTCCTGGAAGGAAGGCTGATGTCATCCTCACTCTGGTGGCCACTCATTCATCCTCGTTAGGACCCCCAGCTGAAGGGACCATTTTTGTTGCACCTCCTTGAGGTCATTATCACTCTCAACAGGTCTCTGCATTTAGAGACTCTGGTCCCCAAATTTCCCTTATAAGGTAAGACACTAGGCCCTGCAAAGTATGAATTTGTACATTGGGGATAGCCACTAAGATTCCTGGAGCCTATGACCTCCTACTAGGACAGGATCTCTCTCCTGACACCCTTCCTGGGTATTATATGGTTCCTGCCCCTTCTGAGTCTCCGTCAGGTGTTGATGATCACTCAAGACAATCTGTTGAGCCACGGACAGTGCCCGTGCCTGACCAGTGTAGTGCTCTGCCCAATCCAGTTGTTGAGCCCACACCAGAGCCAGATCCTAGTTCTTTTCAAAATGTACCCACTTAGACGTCTGGCACTCTGGGCCCCACGGCCACTGACATCTCTTCTCCAAATCCTGTGCCTGAGTTCATCCTTGTAACCTGGAAACCTCTTGCACCTACATCCACCTCTTCTTCTTCTACACAGCTGGTCACTCACATGCAGGCCATGCCGCAAAAGCTAGCTGAACTAGTTGGAACCACTGCTGCCCTGTTGGACGCAGCAGATGAGGCAGTGGCTAACTCAGTGCATGTTTTGTCAGTTGACATAACTCCTACAGTCAATCCAGGTGTAGATCATGAAGGTAGTTGTATTACAGGCCCAAGCCTGGCCCAAGGGTCTTCTCAGCCACCTCTGGAGCCATGTGCCCAGGCCTCTCAGCTCTAAGTAAGGCATAGAAAGCCCAGGTAGTTAACAGAGCCATCAAGCTCTATGGCACTCATGTGTTATATATACATATATATATATATATATATATATATATATATATATATATATATATATATATATATATAAAGAGAGAATATATATATATATATATATATATATATATATATATATATATATATATATATATATATATATATATATATATATATATATAGAGATATATATATATATATATATATATATATATATATATATATATATATATATATATATGTGTGTGTGTGTGTGTGTGTGTGTGTGTGTGTGTGTGTGTGTGTGTGTGTGTGTGTGTGTGTGTGTGTATATGTGTGTGTGTGTGTGTGTGTGTATGTGTGTATGGGAAATGTTCAAAGGAGTTACATTCAAAGAGAATATAGAACTGCTGTGGCCCTGACATTTAAGAGTGTTTTATAAAGTATTAGGTTTCAATATTTCTGAAGTTATGACGGGACAATTAAAGGTTATACAAGGAAGGTGACTGACCACCAAAAAATTTGATAAAAGTGCAACTCAAAAAATTTCTTTTTTTTTTATAAACAATAGCAATTTTTGCAAGGTGAATATTTTTTTTTTAATGTTCACCTTGCAAAAGTTTTTATTGTTTAGCAAAAAAAGAGATGCATTTTTATAAAATTTTTTGGTGGCGAGTCACCTTCCTTGTATACTCTTTTGATTGTCCTATCCCTGCTTCTGAACAGTGTGCCTAATCTTTTATAAAACCTCTTAAATATTTAACCCAGTTTTGGCAGTTCTACTAATTCTTCAATTGCGTTGGATTCCAAGAACATATTTTTTCCTAGTAATCCCCATCTGTCTTTTAAATGAGCTTTCGTTATAAACTTATTTTTATATTTATTCACTCTGCTAAGTAAAGGACCAGAAGTCAAAAGGCCGTGCAGCACTCCATTGTTTCTCTTTCCTTCGTGGATTTTGTCTTTATATATAAATATATATATATATATATATATATATATATATATATAATATATATATATATATATATATATATATATATATATATAGTAGTGTGTGTGTGTGTGTGTGTGTGTGTATATATATATATATAATATATATATATATATATATATATATATATATATATATATATATATATATATAAATGCAAGCGTGCGCATGTGTATACGATAAAACTCTCACCTCCCTCACAATCATTAATATATATACTTTCCAATGCACTCACGCATTCTTATATGAAGTAATACATTGAGCATTTCTTTTCCTTTACCTTATTTAGTTACCTACTTTTCTGAGTAAATGCGTTATCTTTCGAGGCAAATTTGTGGGTGATGTTATTTTACTGCCCCAGGGCAATGGTTTTACTATTAATAGTTTATTTCGATTCTGTCGGCCATGGAAAAAAGGTAATAAGGCTACTGTTATTACAATTCTTTTGTTTCTCTGCCGCTTCAAATATTTGCAATTTAGACTTATTAAATTTAACTCTGTTTATTTCGGGAAATATTTCTTCCTTATGATTAAATATTTTCTATTTTGATGCAGTGAACAGAATCATATCTAAAGAAAACATGTTAACATTTCGAGGAAATATGCTCACTTACCATTCATAAAATTTGTTTGGGTTAAATTGTTCAGTTTGCAATGAAATTCTTTCTAATTTCGTTTCGTGCAGCAAATTTCGACTTGGAAAAGATTTCATTATTTGTTCGAAAATGTGTACTGTTTTGAATCATTAAAAGAGTATGTATGTGGGAGTTTCTGCTTAATTTATTGCTGAAAAATGGCTTTTTTGATTCCTCAAAAGTTTTTGTTATTGTTGTAAGTATTCCTTAACTTACCATAAAAATATTCACAGCTTTGAATCTTTGATATTTTGTGTTTGAGAAGAATGTTCTTCTATTTATAAAGAGCTATTTATAATTTGCTTCATGTCATGCATATGTTTCTTTAAGAAATATGACTTAAATTGCGATGAGAACAGTTCCACATATGATTCGTGTACCTAACTTGTAAGCTTTTTAAATCTCTCATCTGTAACTATCATTTTCGCATGATTGGTGTGTCACCGTGCTTTTAGCTTCTCATTTGAGGCATTTCCTGAAACACAAATGATGTTTTGCTGATGGATAATTTTAACCACAGGAAAAAGTCAGAACAAAAAGTCAAGACGGAAAGCCAAACGGAAATTGAAAATAAATACGAGAGATCTGCCACATATTCTTTACTAGTCAAAACTAAATGAAAGTGAAATTTTTTTATACCGTTTCTCGAGCATTTATATTTAACTGCTCCTTTAATAAGATGCCAGGTTCTCCATCATGCCACTGCATATTATTATCTTCGTGAGTTATACTTTTTTCCAGGTGAAAATTAAGTTAATTGTTATCTCCATAAAGTAAAAAAAAAAAAAAAAATTCCAGGAATGCCCAAAATACGTGGCAAAAAATTATTTTTGAGCCAAGAATCATTTTGAAGTGGTGTTTTTAAATCAAAGGTAATAGGACCCTTATGACCTCTGGTTTTAAGAAAAACATTTAAAGGTGACATTAGAGAAAGAGAGAGATGAATCATTCGGCTGTTAAGATACTTTCATAATTGAATTAGGTAAAGATAGAATTGAAATTCGGATTAACTGAACGGCTTGTAAGAAGTGGAACTTAATAAAAAAAAAAAAAAAGTAGTTCTAAATGCAGATAAAATATGAGAAGTTCAATTTTCAGTTCGACTGACCAGACAATAAGAGCTATGCATCCGCAGAAAAAAAATCATCTAACCGTTGAATCCCAAGGAAAAGTGCAAACCATGCGGTTGATGATCAAACTATGGAATTTTTAGTCGCAAAAAGCTACAAGGCGCAATAAACAAGATCACAGAAAAGATGGAAAGACATAAATACTGTGCTTGATAAAACAAAAAGATTCCTCTACAATAATCATACTAGCAATTTCCCGAGAAAATTATGAAGAAAATATAAAGAATTGTTGAAAGAATAAACCTATGGCTGAAAGGCCTATTAAAAATAAAAATTTCCCCGGGAAACAAGAAACTCTCTAGACTAAGACCAGGAGGAACAGACATTTCATCGTAGCAATTCACCACAGCTATCAAGAAACAGGAATATAGAAATCGCATTGTGTGTAAAGGACAAATGTTATATCATATAATGATACATTAGGTCTTCAGGTGCGATGATATGTTCATCAGTAAAAGCGAAGGTGGAAGGCACCGAGAAAAATGTTGAAAACACCCCTGACGGTTTGGTTAAGAGCTATTACTCAGTCAAGTAATTAGCAAAATTAGTTTTAAGAAAGATAATCATAAAAGTCGAGCATGGGACGACCAGCAGAAGTCAGGTAAACTGGTGATTTTCTACACGTATTTGGTTGTGTAATAAAAAAAATGCAAACTCCCATTTGTTGTAAACTGTTAGGGAATCATTATTGTAAGTCGTAGCTATGCGCAAAACAGACGCCCTTTAAATTGGTGTATTGAATGTCTTATCAATCTCCATTACTGCAGAAGCTGTAAAATATTTTGTTTGATATTTTTTAATTCCGTGCTGTTGTAATGATGTATTTAAGAAGAGCGTACCTAATGTATAACACAGGTTTTTCTTCATTATCATGTTCAGTTATTCTATGCGCTTAGAAGTAATAGTGAAAGGGTTTAGTACTTAAATATAAATTGTCACTAGGTTATTGGGAAGTTAATGCATTCATATTACTGTAGTCATGTTCTGATAACGGATTGTTAGTCATATAATTATGGATTAAGTTGTTGATAAAGGGGAAATTTCATATTCTTTCTTCAATTTGTTATCTGACCCTTTAGTTGAAAATGCTATTTCATTTATTTTTTACTTAGTCAAATTTTTTTCATAAAATTAACAAATAAAAATTCACCTCTCCAATAACAACTCTTGTAAATTTCTTATGTTTCTCATAAATTCAGTCATTTTAACAATCATCAGGAAATTACCGTTGT
>NC_089741.1:72486023-72511023 GCF_040412425.1 Macrobrachium rosenbergii | reverse complement strand
GATAGGTATTCAACAGTTTGAAATTATAACATAATCTACTTTACTTTCGTTCTAAGTATTTCTTAGTATGTCAGCCTCTCTGACAGATGAAATGGAAACAAAAATCTATGTATTTCAATATTTATATGATAAGGGACGCGTAAATCAGTATTCTTCACACAGTAGAAATGATAATCCGCAGCAAAAAAGTTAAAACATAAATTATCTTCGTAGAACTAACGAGAATCAGTAGCACAATGATTTTAGTTTTTCTTTTGATTTGTTAATACATAACCGATATTAAAATACTCCAAAAACAAGAGAGACATTTTCCAATAACTATTATTACGTCTTTAGGCTTCTTAACCGCAAGTCTCTTATTCACAAACTGATTCTTTTTTAATTTTCTTCTAGTAAAATTAATTCATCATTATTTAGAGAATTATATCACCAATCAAGACAGCATAGTCCTCTCAATAACGAACAATTGTTCCCTCTTCAACCATAATCACCATACAGCAGGTATTAAATACTCACAGAATACAGAAGAGACATCAAACAGGAAAATTATGTCATAACCTTTTAAAGTAGTCGAAGGTGAACAACATTAGGTGTGGTCAGTACTTGGATGTTGGATGAGGAACCGATAGAGAATTCCAGACGCAGTCGATGTTCTTTTTGTCAATGGTGAAATGCATAAAAAATTTTATTTTTAATGTTATATGGTGTAAGAGCAAGGGAGTAAATTCTTGTATATATATTTCTCTATTACTGTGCTTTGCACGCCCATGATTCATCAACCTGGTGCTTGTTTTTGTTCGTGTTTTGCATAGCATATGTCCCTCTTCTTAACTCCTTTTCCTACTGTTGGCAATGAGGTATTTTAGGTTTACATACTGGTTATAACAAGCTATGTAACAGTGTAATTTCTTTCAGTTTCCACGAAACTCAAATTCCTTCAGACATTTTGTAGAACCATCACCATAAGGGACGAATTCTCTTTCAGCATCTCCGACGACCTAAAAGCTCAGTTTCCAGGGATCCTTATTCATATCCTTTTCCCTTCTACGGTCCATTAGAATCTTTCAAAACGAAGATAAAAACACATTGAACCCATTTGGGTGTGATGGAGCATTCGAGATTTTTGGAAAAATTCCATCTTTATTTTTATGGATTTTATGAATTGTAAGAAGCTTTGAATTGTGAGATGCTCCCTCGATGCAAGGAAGGAGTGCCTTTCTTAAACGTTTTCTCTTTAACTTTTAACATATTTTTATCAGATTTCTAAACTCTCTTCTTTCCCTTTTATCAAAATATATAACGAACATTTCTCTTTCTTTTTTCAGGATAGAGGAGTTGCGTCAGCAGAGAAAGTGGATGTTTTACGCCAGATATATACTATATATATATATATATATATATATATATATATATATATATATATATATATATATATATATATATATATATATATATATACACACACACACACACACACACACACACACACACACACACACACACACACATATATATATATATATATATATATATATATATATATATATATATATATATATATATATATATATATATATATATATATATATATACATGGGATGTGAATGATATCAAAATAACAGGTTTCATCCTGAAAAACACAAAGTGAAAGGCAAGAGTGGTTCGTGTTTACTTGCAGTATGGAATTGGAGTGTATGCCGGAGTCAAGTTGAAATCTTCACTTAGTTTTTCCAACACATGTCTTTCCTTTTTTTAAATGTATTTTTGAACAGAAATAGGTAAAATAAGGAACTAAACAGAATACATGAAATGCAAATATAAGCAAGAATTCGCAATTACAATTGGAGTGAAGATGAATACGAAATTTAAGGATTGCCAAGACGTGCCTTCACCAAATTCTTAAACCTCAATTTAGGATGAAAAATGAAAGGAAGCATATCTTTTCAGCACACCTCTAAAGCCACTGAAAATCCACGATTATTTTGTGAGACCGATGACACAAGAGAATATTTTTCTTTTCCTTCATCTTCTTAACCACGTACACGATTCTTCCACTACATTTAGTTCAAGGTGATTGAGAATACGTTTTGTATCAGTGCACATATTTTTCAATATACACAGACGAAACATCCGGAAGTACAAGGAAGTTGGTAAAATTCTGAACACTGCAATAAAGAGGGAGCACAGATAAATTTAAAACTGAAGTTTTACCAATGACTACGTTAAGTCTCAATATGCTACTGCACTCATGTCTACATTCCTATCTGTGGGTATGTTAAAAACACCTGGATAGGCACAATTTGGTTTGGTCCTCAGACCCACAGTGCTACAGTATTTAAATCTGATTATATACATACATTAGATCGATTTAAATTATCTTATGACTATTATTACACATACATCAAACTAACATATACAACAACTTATAGCACCATCTTCTCTTCTTCGTCATTACCACCCTTGTCCTTATGCCAAGGGGTAGATTGCCTTGATGCGTCTTCTCCAACAATTTCTGTTGAAAACAAATTCCTATACTTAAATTTTCTTCTTCAAACCCTCCTTCACTTTATCACTCCATCAAACCCTTTGTTTCCCTCTTGACTTTATGCCTACAGCAGGTTCCACTCCAACCCTCTTCACTCCTTCCTCCTCACCCATCCTTACCAAATGCCCATACCATCTCTATCTCAAATTTCTTCTCACATCAGTAATCTTTACCACCTTGGATATTCTATCAAATGACTTCTCTAGCTCTATAAATGCAGAAGAAATGGGGCAGTGAAAAGCAACTGAAGAAACGGACGAAAGATGATAAAGTTCATTGTAAATTGGAAGTCCAGCAGTTAAGGCCTTAAAAATGGCCATATTGTGCACATCCTATAAAATGCATGAAATTTTTCAGGGGCATACTACATACCCCTGTGGTCAATTCTGGATATAGACCCATTTCTTCGAGGCCATCTGGGCCCTAGTATAAAGGGATATGTGCAGCAAAGTCATGGTCGTTGGACCAAAAATAGAAAAACAACAGTTTGCTCCCTTATGGCCAACCATTTAGGGAAAACTAGGTTGAAATGACCCTTATCCACTGATATTGATGCAGGGAGATATATTTTACTCCATTTTCTGCAAAAGTAAAAAAAGTCGGAATCAAGGCTGAAATACTAAAAAAAAAAAAGAAGCTTTTTCGGGTTTTGTGATCTTGGAACCAGAACATATTAATTTCATCTGATGGAAATTTCATTTAACAGGCATATCATGCATCAAATGTTTCCTTATCTATTTCTCTATCCAATGATGCCTAATAAATGCCCATTATCTAAAGCATTGTCCCTTCTCTGTTTCCGCAGAAACTGTGCAAAATGATAAGTTATCATATGGTAGCCCTTCATGTTAGAATAGGATTGCCTTAGTGCACCACTGGATATAACAAGACCAAACATTTGAGCCATCTCAAAATTCTTATGTCATTTATGAACTTTGTAAATACTTTTGCTTCAAGGATTATGGCTGGAGGAACATAAGAGAGACTAAGCTCATTCCAATTTTCATTTTCCAAGAAACACCAATATATGTCATCTATGTATTCATTTTTCCTGTTGGGCAATTCACATTTCTGTTCATTGTCTAAGAGATGAGTTGTTTCTATAACAAAATAAGTTGAAAACATTTATACAGTTAAATAAGCTGAAGCAATCAGATTAATTCTGAAATGGTAAGTATTGTCTTTTTGCACGGCTATTTTTACTATAGTTCACTATCATCAGTCAAGATCATGGAAATATCTGTAGTATATGTAGTATACATACACATCTATATGCAAAACATTATATTCAGTGTTCATTAAAGACTAAAGAAGACTTTATACAATTAAATAAGTTGAAGCAATCAGATTTAAAAAAAAAATATCTGAAATGGTAAGCATCATCTTTTTACATGACTATTTTTCCTAGCAGTATTATAGTTCACTATAATTAGTCAAGATCTTGGAAATACCTGTAGTATATACACACATCCATATGCAAAACATTATATTCAGTTTTCATTAAAGACTAAAGAAGACTTTATACAATTAAATAACTTGATGCAATCAGATTTGGACATAAAAAAAATCTGAAATGTTATGCTTCATCTTTTCGCATAAGTAGTTTTCCCAGCAATATTATAGTTCGCTATCATTAGTCAAGATCTTGGAAATACCTGTAGTACATATACACCTGTATGCAAAGCATGATGTTTAATGTTCCTTAAAGACCAAGAGCTCTTGTAAATCTATGAAAAATGAGAATTTACTAGTCAACACGAGACTTTCACATCTTATTAGAAAATTATTGAGCAGAGCTTCTTAAACTACACAAGCACAAAGAAGCGCACTTCAGGTTGGCCCTAGCACAGCTGCACCGACTGCCTTTCCTACAGCTACTTTTGTGACGACACTTAATAAGTCTTCTGCAAGCTTTGCTGACCTCTGGAAGATCTGTCCACAAAGGTTCCCATAGGGAATTGTCACTGTGTCGGGTCTACCCCAATCCTGTGGGTTTGGTAAATAAGGTGTTCTCACAGTGCTTTGAGCCCTACATAACCAGCTTGTAAATGGCATGATTAGTATGCTGTAGAAGTTGTGGCAGTTGTTGGAGAGATGTTCTTAATTTGTCTTGACATTTTACCGAATAAGTCTTTACTGCATTTGTTGACACTTTGCTCACTGCTAGTTTTGTCATACATCAGTATGACATATTTTTCAATAATTCATAGTTCCTCCTCTGTAACTTCACTTGGCATTGTTGCAAGAGCCCGGAAAATCCCTGTCATTCCTGGGTAGAAATCCATGTCATAAATGCCGACTTTTTGGATTGGTAGAAGAATGAAGACACAGTGTCACACCCAGTGAACTAGAAAAATAATAGGGCTCTCAATGGCATGACTTTTCTTGCCCTAGTCCTGATCCCAACCCCAAAACTGTACCCATAGTTTTTCAAGGCCTTCAATTTCTTGTGAAAAGCAAATGCTCAGCACCACAACATCTGTGTCATTTGTCCTAATGCTGATTCTCCCAAAACCAGACTTGACTGCATCAGACGCATGAAGGATCACTCTGGTATTCGTCTTCTCATGAAAACATGGTGATAACAATGTAATATCGACTTCTGGCACAGCAATGACTTCGTCCTCCAGAGTGAAGTAGATCTACTTTCTATCTGGAATGTACATGTTTTTGCTCTTTGTAGCCAGGAAATGAAATAGTTCAGTCTTATTGGTATCATTCCACAGAAAATTTTGCCAGCTGCCAGGCAATTCTCCACTACCTGTTACTCTGCATGGCCATCCTTTCGCCCTCCATTCTCCGGTGACAACTTTCAAACTGTGTTCTGTAAGTATCCCACACAATATCAACTCTGCACAGTTTCTAGCTCCTTCTTAATGTATGGCATGACCTTCCTTAATCACCAATCCTTCGATGATACTGACATCTGGACACATCTCAAACACCGCATTGCCTTGGAGCCATTGCTTTTAGTGAGGGGAACAAAGCAGATTTGTCAGCTTTCCGTTGCTTTCCATACTCAGAGAGAGATGGCGACACTGCTTGATTTTCATACTGGAAAAAGGCGTTTAAATCTCCTCCGCGAGTTTGACAGGAAATGAAGTCTGAAAAACAGCTCACGGTCACTTTTCAGGCATTGCACCACTGCCAGAGACAGATTATGTTGGTGCACTAGTGGTCAGTTAAATAAAGATAATTTATTACTTGGGATAGGGTAAAAAACTGACACACTTCAATCAATGAACTGTTCTTGCACAAAATTCTCATACTACTTTCTTCCAATGTTTTCAGCTTCTCTCACTGCTCTGACTATTTCTTTATCAGTAGTCTCATGGCTGTCTAATGGAAGCAGGTCTTCTGATTCTTCCAGAGACGGGTTGCCCATATTCTCAAATGTAGAAATGAGTTGCTTGACATCTTTGATGAAAGAGTCTTGAGTATTTTTTGGTTTGTTCATGGTGTAGAGTAGTATCATCACTTTATCCAACCTTTGCTGCTTCTTCAAACTCTTGAACAGCATGCGCACCTCAGGGCCTGCCAATGCCACTTGGTTTTCTGTTAATCCTATTGCACCCCCATTGCCTTTAGCCATAGTGTTGTTTTGCTTATGGCACTGGTCTCGAGCAATTGCTGAAAAATGTTTTTGGGTCTTAAAATATACAAATTGGTCATCTTATGGTCTATATAGTATTTAACAATCTTATTTGTGGGCAACAAGGGGGGAAAGGCTCTGCTGAGGGAAGGGGGGTTCATGCACCCCTGCCACCCTTCGGGCTACTCCAGTGCTTGAATATGAAAACTGACTAAAAAAATGAACTCTGCATCCCAAAAAACCCAAGTTAGGGCCATCACACAAAGCTATGTGGTGTTATTAAGCTGTAAATTTGTGTATTAATTTTATTGTTAGCCATATTGGATGCCATCTTGAATAACAGGTGCCCAAGCAATATACCAAGGTGGGTCTATATCCAGATTGATAGAACATCCCTCATAGGGCCACCATTCCAGATTTCATGCTTTATACACGAAATGAACACGATTTTGCCTTAGCTGCTGGACTACAATGAAAATGGATCAGTAAATGTTAATTTGAATGGTGGAAGAATGGAGTGTGTTAGTTATAATAGACATTTTGGACTAAAATATAGGTTTTGATGGTAGTATGAGATAGGATGTCAGTCATGTAACATGTAAAGCAATTAAATGTATCTGGTTGTGAGCACAATATTGTGAAGAGTTTCTGAGTGTCAACAGAAACTAAGGTTAGAAAATGCAAATGGAGCTAAGGTGTGAATATTTAATGTGAAAAAATAAAAGCATGTTGAAGCTGTTAGGATGTTTTCTTTATGTAATAGACTCAGTGCTTTAATGAATTAAAAGAGTAAGGCAAAAAGAAAAGGACAAGAAATGGCAAAAAGTTAATGCTGACGTAAGGATAGATAGAATTGACAGAGTAGGGAAAAGGTTGAATAATATATATATATATATATATATATATATATATATATATATATATATATATATATATATATATATATATATATATATATATATATATATATATATATATAAATGGTCAATCTTATTTATGTTGACATGAATATTATCTGGGGTCTAGTTTACAACTGAGATACACTAGGGGTATACGCTTCTTACCTTAGATAACACTGCAATTTGGACTCTGGCCTTGAGGTCAGATAACATGTACATCAACATACAGCTGAAAGCCTACTCCAAAAGGGGGTTTATTAGGTAAACTCTGGATTTTAACTTAATTAATTAATTATATTTACAAAAAAGACTCATGTCAGAAGAATAGTAGCGTAATTCGAGGCAGGCAAAACAAGGGCCTGTAGTACAAAGGAAGAAAGCAAAAGATGGGGAATTGCTTGATGAGACGCAACTGGGAGCCTGCTTCAAGGACGTTGCCAATGATGTAGTGGGGCCGCTACACACACAAAGTGATACACAGGTCCACAGCCGAACTCCTAATCTGTAATCTAACACCTATGGTTACTCAATCAAAGATAACACTTCGATTAAGGAATTGAGGAATTACACAGAAGGTGCCTAGATTGAATTCAATTCCGATAGACTGACTGTTAATGATTTACATTACACTTTACTTTATTGCTGGGCAAATTAAAGAGCACAACAAATAAAAGCAATACAGGTCTCACAGTAGGGTTCTTTCACATGAAATGGGAAGCAGAAAATTAGTTGGAGACGAATAGGGACGTGACTGAAAAGAAACCTGAGATCTGGTACTTTACCTTAGTCAAGAGATCCAGTTCCTCGTCTTTTGGGGAAACCAGCGATAGGGAGGATAAGTGAATAATTTCACAACAAAATTTACTATGCCTGGATTGCCTCATGTTTTGTCCAGGCAGAGTAATAGAGCAAGGGGCAGGGCCCAAGTTGTGTATGCTCTGCCGACAGAGTCTGTGGAAAGACAGAGTAAGTGAGTCCTCGCAAGATCCCCTTATAGTCTCGCTGGCGCTAGGGTCACTCTCTGGGCAGCATGGACAGAATTCAAGATGGATTAGCACCTAGATATTAAAGGAGTCTCGGCAGTCACTCAGACAAGGTAAGAGATTAAAGTTTTCCCCCCAAAAGGCAGTGGTGAGAGAGGGATTATAAAGGGGAATTTTGCCAACGGAGGGTCTTCCTAAACCTGAATGGATTGATTAAATATTATTTACTTTATTTCTTTTGCCAGATGAGATGGTGTGAGAGAGAGAGTGAGGAATACTCTTGACTATATATATATATATATATATATATATATATATATATATATATATATATATATATATATATATATATATATATATATATATATATATATATATATATATATATATATATATTGCTGTTCGACCTCTCTTCCCTGCCTCTTAGTAGAATAGTAAAATTAATTTCTCTTAAAACTAGGAAGACAACGTAGATTTCTCGCATGAGAAAGAGGAGAGAGGGAAGAAGCAAGAGTTGTTTTCAGACTAAGGTCGCCAACCGACCGAAGGGTTGGAATTTTAAACTCATTGTCTTCACAGAGTTGGGTACAGTTTTGCTAGGCCAGACCTTAAATATACTGTCCTTAAAATCCACTTTTCCTTGACCTATGTAATGGTGAGACTTTGTCATTTTCCAAAGTATGCTTGAGGGAGGAGCCTCAAAGGATTCAAGCAACCCAAGTCGACCTGACAGCAGGTAACTCTCAGCTCAGCTAGCATAGTAAAAGGACGTGCTCAGTGCTTTCTCTAAGCACTCTGTCTCCATCACATAGGATGATTGTTGTTCCTAGCTGACCAAGGAAGCTCAATATAACTGATTATTGCATTATTTAACACAGCAGTAAGTTGGATTGTAATAATTACTCCCAGTTTTCTTTCTTTTCAACTGAATCTCTCACTTTTCTTGTTCAAATTTTCATCTCTTAAAAAGTCCCTAACTAAGAACCCCTTGTAAAGCATATTCCCTTAATGAAGTCATATATTAAGTGCATTCATTGTTGTCTAAGCCAATATGACAGGAGTCTGTCTTGTCCACAGCACCAATTACTCTTATGACTCATTTAATATAGTGTACACATGCTTTATTGACTGTTTGCCACAGCCTGCTCCTCAATTTAGTATGGATCGAGAGCCAAATTTTAACTCTTCTCCAGAATGAGTGCCATAAAACAAACCGGTTCTTTTGAACAACTTTCGTTCTTCAGAATTAACCAGAACATTCTCCTGTACAACAGCGTACTATTGTCGCAGTGTGTTATTTACATTCTCCAGAACAAACTTGTTTTATAGCCTGTGCTTATTACTATTCATGCTTATCATGCTGATTTTAATTTTAATTTTATTTCATATTGTTTTATGTTCCACACAGCTCACTTGTGTGCTTTTGCACTGCTGATTTTTGTGATTTATTTATTTTTTTTCTAAATTGACCCTTCCCTCTGTTCTGTTACTCTGGTGACTATGAGCACGTTAACCAAATTCTGTGTTTATATACCACCACGGATGTGCTATCATCCAGTACATGTGAGAAATTAATTGCAGTAGGCAAACAGCTTATGCATGTTTGGTTTGAATTGATTGACTTATGTAAGCTTAACCAAATAGTTCCTCGTGAACCAATCTGCACAATTTGTGCCTTGCAAACCTAACAACTGTGCTTATGTGACTTTGAATTATTCAGTTCTTCGGAACCATATTACCCTTCTTAAATAGCGGTGCTGCCTACTGGCCCACTCCATCTCATAACCACAGCCTGCCAAAAGCAGAGTGCCATTTCATTTCTGTGCAATTAATTATACGGTCTACAACTTACCTGTCTACCACCTTGCTTGGAGCTTTAGTCTCACAACAGCTGCAGCAACATGTCTGAGTTAACTGAAGATTACAGGAACTTCCTAGAAATTGGGAAGGGGCTGAATTACAGCAGGGAGCAATCTAACTCATGGGTCCAAGACCAAGCAGCTGCTGCTTTGAAGGAGAGAGAAGAAACTAAGAATGAGATAGTAGCAAAGGAGAAGGAGAGAAAGGTGAGAGAAGAAGTGGCAGTAAAGCAACGACAGTTCGAGCTAGCCTTGGCCAAGAGAAAAGAGCCCTTGCTGAATTAGAAAAACAAGAAATGGAAAGCCAATGAAACCATGAATTAGCACTTGAAAAATCTCGCCAGAATAGTGTCACGGTACTCATCCAACATAAGGCTGAGCATCTCACTCCCAACACTCCATAGTCCATTCTCAACAGCATAAGCTCGATAACTCTGAAGTGGAATGAAACCAAACCTAAGGCCTGGCTCAAAAAAATAGAACGCATCTTCAAAAGCTTCGAGCCTACAGCAACAGAAATCTTGACCCTCAGAAAACACAGGATGGCAAGGGCCTATTTGCTTTCCGCTCCTTAACCAGTGGCGATCAGGGACCTTGAAGAGGTCAGGAAGGCCGTCATTAAGGCCTATGAAATTACCCCTGTACACTGGAGACAATGTTGGCGTAACCAACCAAAGGAAGCAGTTCAAACTAGGAAAAATTGGGCCTATTATAAATCTCAAGCTGATAAGCATTGGTTGGGATCCCTCAGCGTCACAACATTTAAGGAACTTTTCGAGCGCATGCAGCTGAAGGATTTTTTCTACAACTGCCCGAGCTTCTTAGCCATTTACTTATGCAAGAAACATCCCAAGACCCTCAAAGAGTGCTGCCGCTTAGTGGATGCATGGGACACTTATCATTCTCATGCCAGTTCCCTGGATCTAAAGATCATCCCTCTGAGTCACACCTCATTGCAAGCCCAACCAAAGAATCAGCCCCCTTCTAAAATTCCTGTTTGCACTTATTGCAAAAAGAAGTGGTTCTGTCCCCTTACTGTCTCCATCAGACAGAAGTAGTCTGTCTAATATTGACTTGAAATTCCTGCCAGTGCCAGCCGAGCTCCTTGAGCAGTGCCACGCTCCATCCGCCTTGGTCTTGAGCCCTTACCAGATTTAATTCCCATGCCTGGCCCCGCCTTAGTGGCAGTGGCAGAGCACATTGTAGATCTCCCTTCAGGAGATCGCAACCTTGCCTCAAATTCTCTGCCAGTGCTACTTGAGTGCCCTGAGCAGTGCCATGCTCTGTCCACCCTGAAAGTTGAGCCTACTTCAAATGTAATTCCTTAGTCTGGCCCTGCCTCAGTGACAGTGCTAGAGCAAATTCCAACTTTAATCCCTGTGCCTTCAGGAGATCCTAGTTCGGATCATCTCTCTTCTCCTGGCTTGGCCCTGCCACTAATATCGGTAAGAGAGCCGACCCAAAGTTTACTAGGATTCCGTCCGGACTCCCATGACCTCAATGAAAGCTCAACCCCTGGTGCTGCCTTGCAACCCATGCCTGAGTTGGTCATCATAACCTGTGAGCTTCTCATGCCCACGAAGACTTCTTCCCTTTCCCAGTCTTCAGAAGATAATATCCTGATGGAAAATTCATCCATATCTCAGCTTGTCGCAGAACTCAAGGAACTGCACTGGCAGATGGTAGAAAGTGTTGGCACTGCCCATGCTTCCCCTGTCACAGCAGCAGGAATAAATGGCATGCCAGCACCTTCCCCAGATTCGGCTTCACTGACTCATCCTGCGAAATTGGACCATCGGCCTGAAAGAGGGTCAACGAAGAAAAGTCAGAGGCGTAGAATATCCAGGTAGCTCAAGAACCTCAAGCTCTCCTGGCACGCATACCCATATGGCACAGTGCCACCTTACTTGGGTAATTTTGCACCCACACCAGAGTAGGATGCCAAGTCACTCCCACACTCTCTCTCTATGTAACTTGTAAATTACCTTCTTCTTGTAATGTTGTAACTTTGTAATGTTCCTTCTAATTTTACAGTAACCATTGTTAATCTCACTTTACACCCAATGGTATACCTTTCACATTACATCTTCCTATTTACTTTGCATCACACTCAGCCAATGCAGAGTGCCATCAGCTAGATCTACTGTCCTTATAAGTCGTTGACTTCTCTTTCTTTACAATTGCTTGCATGATTACCCTAGAACCCTTTCAATGGGATGATTTCGTTTGTGTCTAAACTTACTTAAGTTTGTATTGAAATAATTAACTTACAGCCAAGGTTGGTATCAGCCCTAACAGGCAGAGACCCGTCTTGGCCAAATTACATTTATGATAAATCGATTTTATATTTTGCTCTTTGTGATTTCGTATTTCCATAATACTCGAGATTAATGTAAGTCTAAAACTAGTGTAATTTTTATACTCACTTAAAAAATAACATTGCATTGGTCGTTTAAATATAAATGCTTGCTTTCAAAGTACTGCAGGTGCTGCCAAGCAAATCTTTCATGCTAACTTTTAATAAGTTTATCTCACAGCATACACTTTTAGCAACTTCAATGTAACTTTGGTGTACAAAAAAGAGAGCAAGGATGAGAGAGAGAAAAAAAAAAAACATTAAAATGCTTCGAACTTTTGTAGACATTCGTGCCTGAAAAAAGATGTAAAATGTCTATTTGTAGGAGGAGCTGCTAAGAGTGTTTATGAATAATGAACACTCTCACTGACCCCTCTGCTTTTAACATTTTTACTTCGTAACAAATACATATCAAGCACCCCACACAAAAAGTAAGTAGACCTCCTTTCGGCCTCACCTCATGCAATAACCAATTTGCTATGCCTATTGTCCATCCTAGACCTCTCTCCCTCTTAATGACCTCTCATTTGTTCCATTTCCTGCTGAATTCCCCCTTCTGCCTTAATGCTCTCCATATTCCAGGCAAACAGAAAAATAACACCTGAATCACCAGAAGCCTCGAGTAATGGGAACCATTCATCTTGGACCCAAGCCAAAAAAACGCGGGAACGGAAGGCATAAAAGAAGGTCAGAGGTCAGAGGAGGCAGATTTGGGCTGACCTCTATCGAAAGCAGACTCCTTGCTGTTTGCCAAGCAGCCAACAGCACCCCCTCCTCTCTGTCCTTTGTTGACCATATCAGTGTCTCATTAGTGACAATCACTGATATCCTTATTAACGAAGATTCCAACTGCCTCTACGTTCAAGACTTCTTGTTCCAGGAATTCAGGTACTGTGTGGCACTGGAAAGGTATTTTAGCAACACCCTCTCCACCTGTATTTCCCATTGCTCATGTCCTCCCTTGCAATCCTCTTAAAGGTCTTAACAAATTGGTGTTAGTATCACTTGTGTTAAATTATTCATAAGTATCACTCCCAGTTTTCAGTATATTATATTTTGAATGACTCCCTCAGCCTTCAGTTCTTTAAGTATACTTTTCCCATTGCTGTAACAACCCAAAGTGATTGCGTGCATTTTATATATTGCAGAATAGGTGTATATACTGTTCTGTCACCCTACTATCCCACGGTGCCTCCATTTTCATCAGTCAACATTGAGAAGATTTCCTCAAGTTATAAACTGTATAATTCTGGTACTGTAGCTTTTTATGTAACATCATCAATAGTGCCAGTATATGCCATTAATCATCACTCTAAGAGATTCTCTCAGAGTATAAGCTAGATGTTTGTGGCACCCTTGCTTTGCCAATTAAAGCAAACAAGGTGCCAGGACCTAGTGTGATTCTTCAGATTCAATGTAATGCATATTCTTGTAGCATAGCCTTCCCCATAAGTAGACAGTTCATCGTTGGCAGAGTCGGTAGAGTTCTCGGCTAGCACTCTGCTAGGCCCGAGTTCGAGTCTTCGGCCGGCCAATGAAGAATTAGAGGAATTCATTTCTGTTGATAGAAATTCATCTCTCGGTATAATGTGGTTCATATTCCACAATAAGCTGTATGTCCCGTTGCTAGGTAACCAATTGGTTCTTAGCCACGTAAAATAAATCTAATACTTTGGGCCAGCCCTAGGGGAGCTGTTAATCAGCTCAGTGGTCTGGTTAAACTAAGGTATACTTAACTTTTCCCCACAAGGAGACATGCTATGCTTTTATTTGGGCGAGCATGTCTGCTTCAGTAAGTCATTTTCATCAAATTGCTCCTCGTGTTATATTTCTCTCAGATGTCTCATTTATTTAAATCAAGTTTGGAAATTTCTGCACTGACATTAATGGTAATGGAATTACGCTAACCACAGAAGGGGTTAACTGTTGTCAATCAAGTCTTATGTTCATCAATCAATTACAGAAGCAGTGGTTGCAGAGTACTTAATGCTACCATTTTTATGAATTTACACCTTACATTAAGTGCCTTTGGTCTTGGCCTGATCCAACACCAAGTACGCAATCAGGTTGTGAGACTTAATCATACAGTCTAAACTAAGGTTAGTTGGTTAACAAAACTGATTCATTATTGTCTTAGTTCAGCTACATCAAGGTTGCAAATTCATGCTATTAGTTTTGCTTTGAGGAAGCATCAAACTGGGAGTAATGCTTGGGCTTACATTAGTGGGTGCCACAGTACTCAACACAGTTGATACTGTGCCATATGGCACTAGTGCTTGGGAGTTGAAGGCTCAACAACGTTCTTGATTGAGATTTCATTAGGTATCGAAGAAAAGATAGCATCAAGGAAGGAAGTAATCTCAGGGGGTTATGTTCAGGAATGGGAGGCGCACTGCTCTCTGGAAGTAGGCCAGGCTATTCTGTGGCTCTGAGTTGTGACTTAGTGTCTGGATAGAAAATCAGCAACTTATTGTGTGTGCCTTTGACCTGCTCTATTTTCCAGTTATAGTCCAGCAAACCTATGCACCAATGCATTAAGCACTTATTTTGATTCCTGAAGATAGTGAGATACTTGAGGGGGTTATGGTCCATGAGGACGGTCAATGGAAATTCATGATCTGCATGGTAAGATTCAAAATGCTTCATAGCAAGGATCATGGCAAGGAGCTCTTTCTCAGTTGTGCTGTGTCTGGTCTGGGTTGGGCTGAGCTTTTTGGAATAATAGGCGATTGGGTACCGAATGCCCCTGTCTTCCTGGAACATAACAGCACCAATTCCTATACCGCTAGCATCAGCTGCCAGGTTAAACGGCTGCTCTTAATTTTGGGGTGTGAAGAACAGGTTGGCTGGTGAGTATGGCTTTCAGATAATCGTATGCCTTTTGGCACTCCGGCATGTATCAGAAGGTTTAGTTTTCCCTGAAGAGGTTTGTGATGGACACAGCCGTGTCAGCAAAATTTGGGATGAACCTCCAGAAGTATTGTACCATCCCCAAAAATTGCTGCATATCCCTTTCTGTCTTCAGATGCGGCATCTTTCAGGTGGCTTTGACACTGGCATCCTTTGGAATCAGTTTGCCACTGCCAACCCGATAACCAAGGCAAGTAATCTCATTTACGCCGAACTGGCACTTCTTCAGGTTTATGACCAACTTTGCTCGTTGTAGGCAGCTAATACTTCCTTAAGAATGCTCAGGTGTTCTTCCCAAGAATTAGCGTAGATTACAATATCGTCTAAATACATGACACAGTTCCTTATTCCATCCAGGACCTTGTTCATGAGGAGTTGAAAGCAGCTTGGGGCATTCTTAAGGCCGAATGGCATGACCATACACTGGTACATGACCCTGGGTGTGGTGGATGTAGTCAGGGGCGTGACTTCTTTGACAGTGGCACCTGCCAGTACCCCTTCTCTAAATCAATCTTGCTGAGGTATGGGGCACGCCTGAGCTGTCCGAGCATACTTCAGTCCGTGGCAGAGGGTTGGGCAGTGTCTTTTTCTTTGACTTATTTTATTATCTCACTCACATTTCATTACTCAAGTGATTTCTTGTCTCTTCAACTTGAACAGTGTATCTACATCCCATGTGAAATTCCCTGACAATGCATAATATAAACCTCACCACTTGCTAGCAAGTGAGTGGGGTATAAGATCTCCCTCCCTACATAGGTTTAATTATTGAGAGAGTGTTATCTCTGTGTTAGTCTTACCTGGAATTGTCTCATTTCCGGGAGAGTTATTAGTGCTGTTACCAGCCGAGCCATGATTCTGTTTCCCAATTACCTGAAGGAACAGCCCCTACCGGGTTGATAAGAATTCTTGCCTAATTGCCTTACGGGACTGCTTGCAAGTGGCCAATGTTCAAAATTGTGAAGAATTATCCAATTCACTCAGTCATTGCTGCTGTATTAATTCCAAGTTAATTAATTTAGTGAAAGTGCCTAGTTTCCCCTGGTAATTTCATCCATGTTGTGACTGTAAATAATAAATAACTGTTAAGAAACCTCCTTTCACTTGGTTACATAGCATTTATTTGTTATTTTTTGCATTTCTTTAGTTTATGGACTTACGAGGATTTTTTGTAAGGCCTATATTATTAACTATAACTAAAACAAGTAAAAAATGCATTGAAGTTTCTTCGGTGCAATCGAGTTATCTGTACAGCCTCTACAGAGTATAATCAAGGCCACCACCGAAAATAGATCTATCTTTCTGTGTTCTCGGTATAATTCTGTATGAGCCACGGCCAATGAAACTTTAACCACAGCCCGGTGGTGGCCTATTCTATATCGTTGCCAGAAGCACAATTATGGCTAACTTTAACCTTAAATAAAAAAAAAAACTACTGAGGCTAGAGGAATGCAATTTTGTATGTTTAATGATTGGAGGGGGATGATCAACATACCAGTTTGCAGCCCTCTAGCCTCAGTAGTTTTTAAGATCTGAGGGAGGACAGAAAAAGTGTGGACAGAAAAAAGTGGAGACAGACAAACAAAGCTGGCACAATAGTTTTATTCTACAAAAAACTAAAACTTCAGCCCCACTTGTAACCCATATATATATATATATATATATATATATATATATATATATATATATATATATATATATATATATATATATATATATATATATATATATATATATATATATATATATATATATATATATATATATATATATATATATATATATATATATATATATATATATATATATATATATATATATATGTATATATATATATATATATATATATATATATATATATATATATATATATATATATATATATATATATATATATATATATATATATATATATATATATATATATATATATATATATATATATATATATATATATATATATATATATATATATATATATATATATATATATATATATATATAAATATATATATATATATATATATATATATATATATATATATATATATATATATATATATATATATATATATATATATATATATATATATATATATATATATATATATATATATATATATATATATATATATGTATATATGTGTATATATATATATATATATATATATATATATATATATATATATATATATATATACACACAGTATATACACACATATATAACTGAAACTTGCTTATAACGTTTTTTGTTATCCACCACATTTTTAACAAAGTTGACGTGTTACACACGCACACACACACATACATACATACATACATACATATATATATATATATATATATATATATATATATATATATATATATATATATATATATATATATATATATATATATATATATATATATATATATATATATATATATATATATATATATATATATATATATATATATATATATATATATATATACATGTGTGTGTGTGTGTGTGTTTTGTGTGTGTGTACATACATATATGCATCGAAGTCGCTAATACTTGGGAATAACTCAACAGCCAAAGAGAATTATCCATTCGGCAGTGCAGTACCAAGGCATAGCCCTCATTGGTTGTAAAGCAAAATGCTGAATGTTACATTGTAATTCTTTATCTTTGTAAGAACTTAAATATTTTAATTTGTAGTATATCAGTGTCTTAATTTTAAACTATCTATTGTCAATATTACTGAAAAGAGTCCATTTTATAGATAAACGTACATAGTTTAAACACACCAAGAATGTATACTGATATATGTCTAAACTGTCATATACTGAAAATATTAGAATTTCTTTCGATCTTTTCTATTATATGACGCTAAGCCAAACTTATTTTATGCGGTTACTGAATTCTAAGGATGTTATCAATTCTTTTTCATAAAATTTATGAAGTTTCCTTTTTTCATTGTATGCGTCATTTCTTTTTCTCTATTCGTGTTTTTCTTTACTTCATGTGCTACACTTATCATTTTGTGCACATCCTTCTCTTCAGATATAAAACATTATTCTCTTTCAGAATTCCATTTTCCTTTTCTGACGTAGAATTAACCCCCGATATCTTTAAATAACATCTCTCTGAAATAGAGAGAGAGAAAAAAAATAAGATATACAAAGTCTATATTCAGTTATCTTATTCACGGAAAGAAATAATAGAGCTGTCGTCCAGACGGTAATGCACTATATACCGAATGCAGCAGAAATTTTACCCACGAGAATTGCAAAAGCTCTTCTTATTTCAGGGGTTGCAAGAGTCCTGCGCTATAATTTTTTTTTAGTTCTGAGACTAAAAGTATTATTTTTTCAGTGAATCCATTAACCTCTTGGAGAGGATAGCATCCAAGGAATAATGTTTGGTGTCTTAATATATAAAATGGTAACGATATTTTTACTTAGGGTAAATTCTGTTCACACATTGCCTAACGAAAGAGATATCACAAAATATTACTCAGAAAATTCAGAAGATAAACCTCCTATTTGTATGGAACAGGATGAAAATAAAGAAATATATACTAAACAATAGAATATAATACAAAAGTATAAAAGAAAATTATTAGAAAATGTTTACATAAAAAAAGACATAAACCCTGTATAGTATATAGCAGGCAGAAAGAAAAACTCAAATGAAAACAAATAAAAAACAAAAGAAAAAAATGCGCCAAAGCTTCATCGGCGCAATCGAGTTTTGTGTACAGCGTATAATGCTGTATGAAACTCTTTGTAGCGCTCAGTTCCTCCCAAGATACGGTTAAGTGAAGGTGCGTCGGCGACGCCTCTGTAAAGCGCTGCCAGACGAACGATCCATGGCTAACCTTAACCTTAAATAAAATAGAAACTACTGATTCTAGAGGGCTACAATTTGGTATGCTTGATGACTGGAGAGTGGATGATCAACGTACCAATTTGCAGTCCTCTGGCCTCAGTAGTTTTTAAGATCTGAGTGCAGACGGACAGACAAAGTCATGTAAAAGTTTTATTTTCCAGAAAACTAAAAGGGTGAACGTAAACAGGTTTAACTTATAAAATGAGAAGAACTATACAGAAAGAAGCCGAAAAAAAATTAAAGATGAATAGCTCAATGGTTTTTGCAAGGTAGAAAAAAGATAAACTATGAAGCAATTACAATTAGATGTACGTTAAATGCTGCGTAGCATATGGTTGATAAAAGTACTCAAATAAATCGCAGAATAAGAAAACAATTGAAAATCTGAGGTGCCATGAAATGGTTTTTATCTGTAATAATAATCAAAGTAGAGACGGAGTTACATCCAGCAGAAGTAAATGATTACAGAATTTCATAAAAATGGTAATGTTTAAGAAAATTATTAGTACCAATTGTACGCAGTTTAGAAATTATGATACTAGTCTGGCAGTCATGATAAGCGGAAGATGTTTAACTTCTGCAAGTATGTAATTTTGTTTTCGGCTACTGGTTGGAAGAAGAAATTCATCATATGATACGCCTAAGCGCCTGAAGAAAAGAAACTATGGTGTACTGTTCATTGAATATATGACGATTTTAGAGTCGAAAAAAGAGACAAATATAAGCGAAATTTCAATCTTGCAAAGTTGCGCGAGACTAGACTCCCCATTCGTTGGAAACGATCTGAGGTCTTTTACTGGAAAGTCCACCATCAGCTATGAATGAGAGATCTGATGGTTAGTCGACTGCAACATGTTACGGGTCATCAGGGTGAAAAATGTTTTGAATAAAAATTTTGAACTTGAAAATGAATATTAGTATGAGTAAAGTCACGATGGTAGATATGAACAAAAAATAAAGCAGTGTTATTTTATAAATGTAAGATAACGAATGCAGTTGGTCCAAAAAGGTACGTTTGAGTCGAGGTAATGCAAAATGGTATAATAAGCGAAGACGTGAGCTACTATATAGCGGGGGTGGGCGGCAAAGAAGGTTTGTATAAAGGATGCGGGTCATCCTTGACCCGACCATGGAAACAATCATTTAAATGTATAAAGTGGTTATTCGGGGAAATCTTTCTTACTGCAGTTACTTCTGACTATTGAATGAAAATGAAGAATGAAGCTGGAACCTTTGATATATTTGTGGTAGCATATACGAAGAAAAATGATTTAATACCTGAATAAAGCAGTAAAGTTTTTAGCATCGATGAAAAGGTTCCTGAGAATGTTTTGGTCATGTGAAAGAACGAAGGTTAAAGGGCAAGTGAAGAGGTCATAGAATAAAGACCCTCCATATACAGGGAGTTACATTCGTATCATACTGATCGGCAAGAGAATGGCTATAAGCCTCGTGGGTTGGTGTCTGAAGCGGCTAAAAGATTAACAAGGCCAACCCACGATCTTGGTTTTTTGTTAACGTGGAAGGAAGCGTTATATATATATATATATATATATATATATATATATATATATATATATATATATATATATATATATATATATATATCATCACATACACAATTGTTCTGTGCATTAGTAGCAATACTAAAAGGACCTCATTCAAACTGGATGGTATCTAATGGAGTATTTATTCAGAAAAAGTTACAAGCTTTCTTAGACAAACAGTCCAAATTATCAAGTATCCGTACAGTGAGCAGACACGTAGTCCAGCTGTGTTTATATCTGTGTGCTGGGTTCTTTTAATCCTATAATCGCCTGGCTCCTCCTGTGTGACCCCCACCCCCTCGTGATCTTGGCCTTTCTCTGCCCCCTTCTTCTTCCAGGTGTCCGTTTTCCGTGCGTTCTCTTGCGTTTTTCCTTCGTTTCCTTGCTACTGTGGAGTATACGATTTTTATAGATATGCTGTCTTCAAAGGCGCTTCTGGTGTTCCTTGCCATTGTGTTGTTGGCGCACGTTATGAAGGCATTCTCTACAACCAGTCTGGCCGTTTTGTTGGTGTTCCTGTACAGAAAACTTATATTTTCCCAGTCTATTTTATGACCATTTTCCCAACAATGTTTGGCAACTGCTGACGTCTAAGTATAATGCCTTATGTTCTGCAGATGTTGTTTGCTTTGCTCTTTACATGATTTGCCAGTTTTGCCATAGTACCCTTCTTCACAGTCTAGACACGCTGCCATATATAACCCGCCCTCTAATCTCTTCCCCCTCTACCGACTTTTTGTTTCTAAAAACACCCTTAGGAATAAAATAGTTAGAAACAAAAAGTCGGTAGAGGGGAAGAGATTAGAGGTGGGGTATATATGGCAGCGTGTCTAGACTGTGAAGAAGGGTACTATGGCGAAACTGGCAACTTGTGTAAAGAGCGAGGCAAACAACACCTGCAGAACATAAGGCATTTAAATCAGACGTCGGCAGTTACCAAACACTGTTGGGAAAATGATAATAAAATAGACTAGGAAAATATGAGTTTTCTGTACAGGAACACCAACAAAACGGCCAGACTGATTGTAGAGAACACCTTCATAACATGCGCCAACAACACAATGGCAGGGAACACCGGAAACGGCTTTGAAGACAGCGTATCTATAAAAATTGTGTACTCCACAGTAGCAAGGAAACGAAGGAAAAACGCAAGAGAACGCACGGAAAATGGACACCTGGAAGAAGTAGGGGCAGAGAAAGGCCAAGATCACCAGGGTGTGGGGGGTCACACAGGAGGAGCCAGGCGATTATAGGATTAAAAGTACCCAGCACACAGATATACTGTAGATACAGCTGGACTACGCGTCTGCTCACTGTACGGATACTTGATAATGTGAACTGTTTGTCCAAGAAAGCTTGTAACTTTTTCTGAATAAATACTACATTAGATACCATCCAGTTTGAATGAGGTCCTTTTAGTAATATATATATATATATATATATATATATATATATATATATATATATATATATATATATATATATATATATATATACACTCCACAGAGGACCTCAATGATGCAAAAGGTTCGAAAACGAGTTTCTTTATTGCCAAGCTTTCACAGGCCAGTCTGTAATGTTGAGGTCCTCTATGCAAGCAATAAATTTTTACCAGCTGAATTTACCTATGAATTTAGTGAAGACGTTTTGAATCCGAATTTCCGCCAAATTTGTCAACCCCTATGATATTTACAATACTATCTCTCATATTACTTCTCTTTATGATTATTTAAAACATTAATTTACTTGCATTGTAGCTGTGCAAAACAGGCTATCCTGTCGAGTTATTAAAGTGGATATTTCTTGCTTTGCTCTTATACGGTCTCTGAATGATGCCTCATCAAGAGACTTTTTATTGTAGGTTTTTTTTTTTAATTAGAAATGTTTTTAAAGCACGATTCATAACAATAAAATCTCTTCTTTGTTTCTGTTCCCAAAAGCGGATTAACAAGAAAAAACGGAAAACTTCTCGGTCTCTGAAAGTGCGTGACAAATATTGCTTTATCCAAGACGTTTGTTAGAAAGCCTTTTAAAGGGACCAAATTTCAACAACAACTACTGACCTACTGACATCTCTTTGAAAAAAAGTTATGAAACAACACCTGTAATAAGTAAATGAAAACTGAAAAATTTTCTTGTCGTTCGACATAACTTTAATTAACGGCAAAGGTTTTTCTTAATGAAAATTGAGACTGAAAATTCTGCAGACAATGCGTTGGTCGATACACATGTGAACGTTTATTATGACGTTACTTTAAGATGTTGTGAATACTTTGTCTAGTAATCCATATAATTGTGTTTGATGACGAACAAGTCTCTCTGGTTCTCAGTTCCATAATGCTTATCTAAAATTGCAAAAAAAAAAAAAAAACCATGGTATTTGATAATTTGCTATGAAAGTCATTACATTTTGAAACATATTAGAAAAGTAGTTTATTAATCATATATTCGTTTTCCAGGGAGAAAGAAAACAGAACATAAAGAAAATTTTTCCCTACTAGGACAGTCTTAGATAGTGAGGTGGAACTAATGTCAAGATCTAGAAATCCTAATGTTATTTCCTCAATCATAGATAGTTTCTTCTTGTCAAAGATTAATTAACAAACAAGAACGCATGTAATCTTCAAAAGATGTTTTTTCCATATGCATGAAGAAACAAGAAAACTATTCCATTATTATTCCACAAGGGAGAAATTACTTTCGAGACGGTCAAAAGAGACGCGTCCTCCAAAACTTGTGCACTTCATAAAATCCATTTTTGTTGAAAGTTTCGTTATATAGAGAGTGGTCTGGGAGCTGGGAAGATACGAGACAGACAAACTTTATAAGACGAAAGAATTCTAGGCCTTAAATTAGGGCTACCATTTTAAAGGTGTATACATACACGCATATACATAGGCATATGCATACACAGATACACACACACACACACACACACACACACACACACACACACATATATATATATATATATATATATATATATATATATATATATATATATATATATATACATATATATATATATATATATATATATATATATATATATATATATATGTTTGTGTGTATGTATACATACATACATATATATATACATACACACACACACACACACACACACACACACACACACATATATATATATATATATATATATATATATATATATATATATATATATATATATATATATATATATATATATATATATATATATATATATATATATATATATATATATATATATATATATATATATATATATATATATATATATATATATATATATATATATATATATATATATATATATATATATATATATATATATATATATATATATATATATATATATATATATAAAGATAAAAATCGAAAGGAAAGAAACACTTGAGTGCTGCGATGTCTTTCGACTGTCTGTCGTCCTTTACTTAGCACTCCAGTGTTTCCGTTTCCTTCGTGGATTTTATCTTTATTTATATATTCATCACGTTCCAAATTTTCGTGATTCAGTTATACATACATACATACATACATACATACATACATACATACATACACACATATATATATATATATATATATATATATATATATATATATATATACATATCTTTATATACATATATATATATATATATATATATATATATATATATATATATATATATATATATATATATATATAAATATATATATATATATATATATATATATATATATATATATATATATATATATATATATATAAATATATATATATATATATATATATATATATATATATATATATATATATATATATATATATATATATATATATATATATATATATATATATATATATATATATATATATATATAAATATATATATATATATATATATATATATATATATATATATATATATATATATATATATATATATATATATATATATATATATATATACATATGTGTGTGTGTGTGGGGTGTGTTTGCGTGAGTGCGTGTTTACGTGAGCGTGTGTGTATGTCTTGACTTTAGAGTAGAGAAATATCTGATCAGTAGTCAGTGATATATTCAGAAACGTACTACTGAAAAGTGAGTAAAATCCGGATGCAGAAAACTTCGACATTTGCCACCCCATACCGCTGCAGAGATACCCCATCAGGAGTACTTTTAACATCCAGTCACACGTACGACGTTCATATCTATGTTGCTCCTAATCTCACGCTTACAACTTTTCATCGTTTCCACATGACACAGTTGTCGTAAAATACACTGATGCATTTTTTCCTCCATGCTACCGTTTTTAATGCCACTCCCATATATTGCCACTTGATTCTTCTAACTCCAAAAGTATAATTCAAACAACGAATCTCAGTGACTTTAGAATTTCAACTTTCATTCGTATATACATTTTTGCTTAATTTCTCTGTATAATGTGGTTCGGATTCCACAATA
>NC_089741.1:72453523-72481023 GCF_040412425.1 Macrobrachium rosenbergii | reverse complement strand
ATGTTTGAGACTCTCCAGTAATTTTGGGCAATATAATGAGGTACCAGAACTTATTGATTATGGCAATTTACTCCTGAGCTTTTTCAATTTCTTCAACATTCGTTGTAGATATCCAAATACCTGTCCTTGGCTTAGCTAAAGAGTTGGGAAAGAAACTTCTCTGTCTCAAACTTGTGAACGGAAGAGTGTACTACGATATAGCTTTTTTTTATTTTTGAATTACCGACAATAACCATTTCCTATTCAGTATCTTTCAGGTAGGCATTTGTATGTTTTTATATTTCATGTATGTTTTTTTTTTTTTATTTACTACCGTGAGAATGAGTTGGCAGTGGGCCAGTTTTGATTATAAGATATTGCAGATGTGAAGATGAAAAGGAGAAAAAATAGATAAAATAATATGTATTTTTTTAACAACGCCACTGTATACATTGTGATATATATAGCCAAAAAAAGTAAGTGCAATATATACAGAAATTTTACAGATTGTTGCATAATCCGATGTTTACACTAAGCATGAAAATAGCATAGACATACAGCATTTCAAAGTGATGAAGAAATATACAAAAACTAATGAATTATATATATGTATATATATATATATAATATATATATATATATATATATATATATATATATATATATATATATATATATATATATATATATATATATATATATATATATATATATATAAACAGACCACCCAGGCTATTTCACTCCCCTTCACTATCTAAAAGTAGATCGTCCTCGTCATCGCTGCGGACGTTGGTGACGATGGGATCTATGTGATTATGGATGTTGTCTGTCAGCCGGCGTTCGCCCTCGAAATCTTGAGACCGTCGGACCTCTCCTCCCCACAGCTCTTCAGTAACAGCAAGCCTGGCTTCCTCTCATCTGGACTGCAGGTCTGCCCGGGTGAAACGTCATAGAGAGGAACGTACACATCGTTTCATATGGACCTATACTTGCTTGATGGCGTTCAGTTTAGGATGAGTGGGTGGCAGGCGGACGGCCTCATGCCCTTACAAGCGGACGGTGTTATCAATCAGGTGTTGTTGCTCTGGCCTGTTTTGCTTGCAAATCATCAGCAATTCAAGGTGTGTGGCATGTGGTAGATAAAATATGTTTCGATGTTCCAGCCATTTTATCATGTCCTGTTTTTAGTGGCAGATATGGAGCAATGACTATCCTCTGTTAGCATGGTCTGGTATGGCGTGTTGTCCATTACCAGGACCGATGGCTCAGGAGGCGATGATAAAAGTAGCGATGTCAGCCATCGGAGAAACAATTGGCCATTCATCTCCCCATGGTACTCGCCAATGGTGTTTTTTGCGGCGAAACAAAGAAAAGTATGCTCAACAAATCCATCCGTTGAGCCAGCGGCACCCACTACGAAAGCGTTCCCCTTCTCCTGGCGACACTAGACGGCGGTATGCATCGCTGGTGGTTGGCTGAGTGCTGTCTACCCACTCCATGCTGTGATTCAGCCTTGTCGTAAACCACGTCTCACCCAGGTAAATCACCTGCCTACCCTCTTCCCGGGGTCGTTTGAGTGCCCCGAGAGTGACGATCCGGTGGCACACTATGCCCAGGAATTCCTTCTTCACATGCATCTTCCTCTGTGAGGTCTTGTATCGGAATCCCATGTCGTGGATGAGTCGCCACACCGACTTCTCCGAGGTTTCTTCCGGGATGATGTTTGCCATCCTCAGTTCGTCCGTAAGGGTGCTGATTGTGAAGATCTCCTTACCACCAAATTTGCCATAGATCTTGCGACGAATGGCACCGACAGTAAAGTTGTCGAAGACGTGGGGTGAAGGTGATGAAGGGGTAACTGTTGGCGTGTCTGGCGGAGACCTCATGCTGCGCTGCGCCTTACGCAGCACCGCTTGCACCGTCATGCACTCGATCACGAGGCCTTTAATGGAAAAGTAAAAATTTTAACTCTTTTGCTGTTATTATGACAGAATGGCTCTATATGTGAGCTGCTTGTGAATATTTCGAGATACTGCTAATATCACTGGTTACATTGAATGTGAAATAATGTAATATTCCTGCAAATGGTAAATGTTACGTTAATGTAACTTGTAATTCCATCAAGACCTTGAACATATAATTCGTTTATTTTATTTTGGAAATACCCACCAAGTAACTCACAGAAATATTAAGCAATACTGCTAAAAGTGAAGGCAGGTATATTTGTTCCCTTATCACTGAAATATAAACCTATGCGGCGAGCTGGAAGCGTCTAAATAGGCCTGCCGGTTTCACAGTCAAAATCCTACCACAGAACGCTATAATTGTCAATTTGATAAAAGAATTTTAAAATCTTCAATCATGTTCCGGTGCATGGAAGTTAAAGGGAACCCTTAAAGAGATAATCAGTTACCTTTTCATAGAAATTCTTGGCCCATTGCCTACCTTCTCTGCATTATATGCAGCAAACAGCCGTAATGCAAATGCATTGCGGTATCCACGATGACAATACCGCAACAGGTTTGTCATAGCTGATACAGTTGAACGGACGTATACTTGCAGCTATGGGTGACTTCAGACGTTAGCGCATATTGGACGACAAAATAAATATACCTGAAAACCAGTAAACTACTGACCCTCTAATTTTTTGTCGGTCCACTCATCTGTATCTACTGTATATACGGTAAACGAACATGAGGTTATAATAATCACTCAAAACAACGAAATGAAGATAAACTTTAATGTATAAACTAATATGGATATGCAAAACGTAAAAAGCCATATCGTAGTACACTCTTCAATTCATAAATTTGAGAGAGAGAGAGAGAGAGAGAGAGAGAGAGAGAGAGAGAGAGAGAGACGAGTGGGAGGAGCTTCTTTCCTAACTCTTCAGCTGCGCCATGGGCAGATGTTCGGATATCTACAGTACAAAGAATGTTGAAGAAATTTAAAAAGTTCAGGAGTAAATTGCCTTAATCAAAAAATTCTGGTACTTCATTATATTGCCCAGTCACCCCACAGTCTAAAACATGCCGTGCCAAAAATCAGTAAGATACAGCTGATATACGAGTATAACAAGATATTCAACCTATGCGACAAAGTGATTGAAATGCTTAGCAGTATTCATACATGTTTATGTTGATAATAAATTTTATGCGCATATATGCGTACAGAACCTTCTTATCAATAAAGATACAGTTTGAATTGTCAACAGATTGGTTGTTCCCTTTCAGCTCTCGCAATCGCATCATACTCGAACGTTCTGCCGTTAAAGGCAGAAAAACAGAAAATTATTGCAATTGGAACATCAATTTTTGCAAGAACATATTTCTTTCCCCTCACAGTTATTACTTCTTAAATACTGAAGGATAACTTCCCATAAAAAACAAATTTATAGAAAAAGTAACAAACGCCAAAGGCGGGCGCAGATGGATTTCTTCATTTTACTGGAAAGATCCAAATAAATAAACATTCATCTATATTCATTACATTTTCATTTTCAACGTATTATTTCGATGTAAAATTTATTTAGGAGTTCCTGCTGTTCTTATATATATATATATATATATATATATATATATATATATATATATATATATATATATATATATATATATATATATATATATATATATATATATATATATATATATATATATATATGGTAAGAACAACAGAAACTCCTTAAACGAATTTTACATTGAAACAGTATGTTGAAAATAAAAATGTAATGAATATAGATAAATCATTATTTATTTGGATCTTTCCAGTAAAATCAAGAAATTCATCTGCGCCTGCCTTTGACATTTGCTACTTTATTATATATATATATATATATATATATATATATATATATATATATATATATATATATATATATATATATATATATATATATATATATATATATATATATTTTATTTTTTCATGGGACGTTATCCTTCAATATTTATGACGTAATAAATGTGAAGGGAAAAAATATGTTCTTGCAAAAATTGCTGTTCCAATTGCTATAATATTCTGTTTTTCTGCCTTTAACGGCATAACGTTCGGGTATGATACGATTGAGAAATGAAAGAGAACAACCAATCTGTTGACAATTCAAACTGTATCTTTATTGATAAGAAGGTTCTGTATGCATATATGTACATAAAATTTACATAAACTTTACACACTTTACACACACACACACACACACACATATATATATATATATATATATATATATATATATATATATATATATATATATATATATATATATATATATATATATATATATATATATATATATATATATATATATATATATATATATATATATATATATATATATATATATATATATATATATATATATATATATATATATATATATATATATATATATATATATATATATATATATATATGTGTGTGTGTGTGTGTGTGTGTGTGTGTGTGTGTGTGTGTGTGTGTGTAAAAAAGCGAATTTTTTGTATATTAGTTTGGCTTCTATAGAAATCCAAACTGCTTGAGAGACCTAGACAAAATTTTGCGGAAAGGTTTTTAACTTAAACTGAAACCCCTACTCTGTGAAAGACATACAAAAACAGACAAAACAAAAGTTTTCGTCTTTACGTCACTATTTTCCTACACCTTTTTTAGTTTATTCTCATTTTTTACCTGCCAGACAAATGATTCACCTATACAATAAATTCAAATCGCGTGCAACATCTGTTTTTGACCAGAAATTACGTGAAATTTGGTCACAGTTTATGAGACTTATTGATATAATTGTTTATTACCTCAATAAAATCAACAATGAAAACCTATATCGGCAAATGTGGTTTACAATCTTCGCCATGGTAAAAAGTAACAGACCAAATTTTGTACTTCTGTGATAGACATACCTACTCATTAAAAGATTAGTCGCAAAGAGATTACGACCTTTTTTCAGTGTTCATTTTACGCCAAATGTATCTTAATTATACCTTGCCAATTAAATACAAATTCTTAAGTACTCTGTGGTATTACCATCACCATATTTAACTACTTAATCCACAAAAAAAAAAAAAAAAAAAAATCGTAGTTATGGGCACAAATTTGGAGATCAAGAAAATTTAATAATTCATCGACGAGACGGAACAAATCTATCAACCTTCGAGCATGTGTATTGGCAGACTAAATGCTTCTGTTATAAAACTACTATTTAAGAAATTACTCGCGATGAAAATAACAAATTTTTTCAGTGTTCATCTTAAGCCGAAAGTATCTTAATTATGCCTTGCTAATAAAATACAAATTCTTAAGTAACTTGAGGTATTACCATCATCATATCCGAGTAGGCTACTTAATCCACTAAAAAAATCACCATTTATAGATAATTTCTATATTACACCATTCAGACTTTGGCCCACACTTTCCCTCAGAAACGTCAAAGTAAACTGAAACGCGTTCGTTAAGACGTACAGGAAACCGAAAACAGTTGTAGCTCTTTTTACGATGTCTAAAATTACAATTGTGATAGTAATTTAATATTTATATAGCCAAAGGACACTGTATCTTAAGTAGCTGTTGAGTAAGACCGGCGTCAACATGTATGATATTTCCTTTTTTTTTATTTGTTCAAATGCGAATTTCCTCCTTAATTCATTCGTTTCTTCTTCGTTTTTACCTTTAGAATCCTATATATTCATTTCTATTTTTTATAAACGGGTATTTATTCAAAACAATAAATAACGATTGTTCAACATTCCCCCAAGTAGGGAAAGATTTTGTTTGATTTATGATTACGTCATTGTACGAATTGACCAAGTTTATAGATACCGTACGTGTAACTTAATGGACAATTCTACGTTAAAGAATTTGATGTCACTCTAAAGATAACGAATTATAATTTATTGTGTCATGTCAAAAGCGTCCCCAAAACCAATATATATTTAAAAACTATGTATCATGATTTGAAGTTAGCCGTATAGGAAAGTGTTTTAACACCTTTTCTTAATATGATGAGGGGGTGGAAGGCTAACTCTTGCAGCATTTTTCACTTAATAGTTGGAAAGAAGGGAAAAGGCGTAACAGAGTGTAGGCTAAATATTTCTAATAAAAAAAATAAGACGTCAATTCTCATACAATATTAATGGAAGAGTTTAAATTAGAACTGAGGGTTTGGCTCAGTTATTTATGAATTGGACAGTGAAGTTTACTTTTATTATAGTAACACACGTCATAAAGGACATCATTGGCCTAGGCCTATAATAAATTGTCTGGATCACATGGAAATATTATTTTAGGTTTTTATTATATGATTTGGACTTATAACGACTTACAAATAGCGTTGAAGGGTCTAACAGTGAAATGAATAAACCTATACATTAATTTATTCATATTCTGATCAGAGAGTCTGAAATACTTCCCAGATGAAATACAGTGGCAAAGTCCACACATGCAATTACCAGTCAGTCGGTCAGAAGATATTTAGGTAATAATACCATCAGTTCATCCGTTCTGGTGAGTGCTGTCCTTCCCACAAATTGTTGTCTACGCGTAAGTTTTAATGGCAGTTTCAATGAACTGACAGAAGAAATGACAGGTAAACTTGGTGGTGTTAGGAAGGAGAAAGCAGGAGTGAGAGATAGTTTATCGAATGGCAATCAGAGTTTTCCGGGCAATGCGGGTTAGTCAGCTAGCATAAAATATATATATATATATATATATATATATATATATATATATATATATATATATATATATATATATATATATATATATATATATATATATATGCTAGCTGACTAACCTGCATTGCCCGGAAAAAACTCTGAATGACATTCGATAAACTATCTCTCTCTCACTCCCGCTTTCTCCTTCTTAACACCACCAAGTTTACCTGTCAGTTCATTAAAACTGCCATTAAAACTTACGCATAGGCAACAATTTGTGGGAAGGACAGCACTCACCAGAACGGATGAACTGATGGTATTATTACCTAAATATCTTCTGAGCGACTGACTGGTATGTATATATATATATATATATATATATATATATATATATATATATATATATATATATATATATATATATATATATATATATATATATATATATATATATCTGAATTTTTATTACATCGCGACCTTTGTTACGCATCAAATACTTTGCCTATCCATTTCTTTTATATATGATTTTTTCTTTTATATGACTGCTTGCTTAGTAAGTTAGTGACCTATCAGAATATTTATAACAAGACTTCTGATTTTGTCTGTATTTCTTAGACAATTAATCAGTTTCTGATTTAAACGGGGAGCCTGTCTCCTTTCTATTTAGACAATATAACGATCTCAAATTTTATTGTAGAAATAGAGTCGTCACAGCGTTAACATTGAATAATGTCACGATGTACCTGAATCATCTTTCCTAGGCTGAAAGTACTGCATGTGCAGCAATGAGCTGCTTCTGGATGTGCTGACCTGACACATAAGGGTCTTTTGGGAAAAAAGCGAAGTTGATCAACATTTTCTTGCTTTCCCTGTATACACAACCTTGCCCAGTTACACTCAAAATAAACACTTTTAACAATCACTGTAACAAAGCAACGCTTGACCTTGCACCTAGACCCCTTTCCGGATTTGTGGCTCTTGCTTCGAGTTTATTGTCCTCTGATACACGTTGAAGTCTTAGGACACCAGACGAATAAAAGCGTCAGCTGCTTAACCGGTGTACTTGACTTTTCATTCACTTCATTTCCAGATCGCCGTAAGTCCAGTTTTGCTCATGATTTACGTATGATTCATTACACCCATTCATTGGTAATCAGTGTAATATGCATCACTTTTCCTTAATTTGATTCTGAGATTAATCACCCAAGTTGAGGACTTCAGGGGAGTGATAGCATAAATATTATATTTAGACTCATGAAACTTTGAACATTTATTTAGCATAGTCAAAGAAATTTTGACAGTAAATTTCAATTAATTAGATTTAATAGATTTTTAGTCATTGGTGTTTTCGTTCTATTTTGATGGAATTTTTTGAAAAGTTTATAAATTTTCTATTTGATGCTCTTTTGCAAACTTTTCCACATATATTTGAAGCATATTAGATATGCTTACAAACGCTTGTCAATAAGTCCAGTAAAATGAACAGTAAAATTATAGTTAAAAATAACTAAAATTCTGATTTGTTAATTATAAAGTTCAAATTTAAATCTATGGAAAAATGAATAACACCAATTAATTTAAAACGGAAAAACTTTCTATGAAACATGCAAAATCCATTACTTTTTACTTTTTTCTGACATGTTGAAAAATGTAGATTTCATAGTCATTTCAGTACAGCTAAATTCATAAAAACTACATTTTGAGAAACTCAAGTTCAAAGTTTCATGAAACTTTGACATAAGTATAACCCTTTCAGACGCATTTTTTACATATATAATATTTACTCAGTACAGAATACTGTTCCTTGCATCTCATATGTTGTTAGTTGTCTGATTTAATTGTTTGCTTACTTTACACAACGTATTTTATAAAACAAAATATTCACTTACTTTTCCCTTGTGAAAGAATTTCCTGCTCACCCACGAGGTATCTTTCCCTAAACTTCTCGGTATATCATTAACTTTCTTAATACTTTTTTATTTTAAAAATAGGGTAGAACTAAGTAGTAGCTCCACTGCGGCGATTTCCTTGTAACTTAACTTTTTCTACAGTTTTTTGTTTGCTAATTATGGATTTACCTTCAAATTTTGCCACACGATTGTAATTAACCTGTGATTAACCACAGAACTTCATCCAACAAGCTAGGGGACACGATGGGAAAGCGGGGTTATGGGTGGGGTATACCTCCGGGACTGATTTGCTCCCCCTCTTGTTACTATCCTATAATTTAGGGGAACCCTAGGGGAAAATGGGGCTATGGGTGGAGTAGACCATGGAGGGTGAGAAGGCGACCAAATTTTACTGTATACGGCATTAGAGAGATGAAAAACCCTTAAACAAACACAGGAGGAACTATACGACAAAGGTAGCCGTTATAAAGACAAATACTTTCACTACTACTGCTATTTTGAATGCTGCCACACATGCACACTGTTATAAGGGAGCTTTTGGTATACAGGCCGCCTCCTTACTGAGGAAAAAATTGGGGCTGGGGGGTCCAAAGCCTATAAATACTTATCCAACCAATTACTTTACCCCATTAACTCTAAGTTGAGGAAAACGGCATTTAAATTCATTCTCTGAGTTACTTATATTTCTTTCTGTTTTCGTTTTTTTAACCATCTTTTATTTCTGCTTGTCTTCATTTTGAGTTCCTTATTCACGCTTATTACTGCTCCTGTGCAATAATGCATTCCCTCCAAGTGACGTTTACCTTGTAAGCATTACAATACGGGATTACAATTAAGGATAGATCTCAAAGAATGGGGCTGCACCCTAGAGGAACTGTGAGGAAACAGGGGGTTTCAGGAGGAATTGAGAAGTTTCTCCCGCCATTGGAGGGGGTGTGGGGGGTATTCATACGCAATCCCCACAGGTTAGACCATCATCTTTCCAACTGTTGCACCCGCCTGTTTGCTTTGGAACGTTTCATAACCCTTCCATCACTATAACAGTTTCTGTTAACCAACTTTAACTTTGTTCTGTTTAATTAATTTAGGTTTTCTTTAAAGGGGGGTCCAGGGGGAGCGAAGCTCCCCTGCCAGGTAATGCAGCCTACTAGGTTAGGTTAGGTTAAGTTGGTTTAGTTGCTGTAAAAATCCTATAATTTATGTTTAAAGCAAAGGGGGGTCCAGGAGGGGCGAAGTCCCCCACTGGTCAGGTAACACGGCCTACTAGGTTAGGGTAAGTTAGGTTGGGTAGGTTTGGTCAGTATAATAATCTGCATTTTACTCTTTTAATTAACACAGCCTACTGTTTTAGGTTGATTAGGTTATTATGATAACCTATACAAAGCTTTTCCTTTTGGTTGCTGTAACATTTAGTGTGCGTTACAACTTTCTGACTCTCCATGCATTATCGCTCTTCTGCGCCTTACCGCTCGGAAAGATTCCCACTTTCCTTTGCAGATTCTTATACAAACCCCTTTCCCTCCTTTTCACGTTGACGTCATTTACCCCCAACCCCCTTCTCTCAACCGACCACTAGCTTTACTCCGACGTAGGTCTGCGTTTTAATAATTTGGATAATTGTGTATTTTGTTTTAAACCACCGGCTGATTCCTTACCGTAAACTTAACGCTCCTTTGAGCTTATAACTCGCCACTTTTTGTTCGTTACCTGTGGGAACTGTTACATCAAATGCCGGGAATTTAATGTGTATTATTACGGCAATTACGAGATGTTAATTCAGCTGCGTCAAGATCACGGCCTAAAAAAAAAAAAAAAAAAAAAAAAAAAAAAAATTAGCCCCCTGTGCGGTAGTGAGTGCAGGCTGGACATTCAGCAAAAAGCATTCAGGTGCGCCAAAGTGCATTCTGCTCCCCCAGAAACGGGCTTGGAGTCCCTCAGGTAAGTCTGTTGGGGCTTGGTTTCAGAGCTCCTGCAGACTGATTGGCATCTTAGAAATTGGTTTTCCCTATACTTTTAGGGCTGTTGGTAAAGGAGATGACATTATGTTTTTTGCCGGCCTGTTATTCTACCTAATACGTTTCTACCTACCCCCTCGCAACGGCGCCCCCCCCCCCGCCTCTGTTTCCTTGGTGCCAGTACTTTCTGCCTCTATGCAGAATCTTCTGCCTCCCCCCAATGCCGCTTCTCACCTTTCCCCGCATTTGGGGGGATGCACTCTCTCCCTGCCTTCCCCCATGTTCCTCCCCTTCCCTCAGCTGCTCCCCACTGCAATGAATGGCTCCCTGGCATTTTACACTTTTGGAGTACCCTTCCACAGTGTAAACATGTGTGTGTGTTCTACTCCACCCAAAACCCCGAATTCCCACAGTCCCCCTTTACTGTTGGGTAGAGCTAAGATGCATATAACACTTGGCCGACAACAAACAAATGAGTCTCCTTTATCAGCAGCTCTAAAAGTATAGGAAAAACCAGTTTCCAAGGTAAAAACAGGCGCGAAGTTAAAGCTTAGAAATACCAAAAATAAAATTTTTACACTCAACACACCGGAACGTAAATGAAGAATCAAAGCCTCCTGCATGGATATCAGAAAGAAATTTTTCACCACCATATCAACATTTCATTATTTTTGCGATATTGTTCACATCTTCAAAAGAAAGTACAATCTGCTGATGCTCAATCATCTGTGGTTTACTGAATTTGTTCACCCTTAGGTGTTTACATAGCAAACCAGTCAATTTTCGTTTACACTTCTCCTCCCCACGTGGATGAATAACAGACTATTCACTTTCGCTACAGTTGTAACAGAAACAGAGCACCCGAGTTTTTCATTTTTTTCTTTATGTCTTCTGGCTATAGTGTGGCCATGGCTTGTAAATGCTGCATTCCTTTGCTAACACGTGGCATGATGAACGTTCAACACCAATAAAATAACGGCTTTTGGATAAAAAAAAAAAAACAAACAAACAAAGGGGGCCAGAGGAGCAACACAACAACACTCAACCTTTGGAAAGTCACATGGGTAGCTGACTATTACTAGGTAAGCTCTTACTCATAAACAAACAACATGGCGTATATCAACCGAAGTTATCATGCAAAACCAGGCAAAAATGTGAAAATGGAAATAATAGCATAATTTATAGCAGGAACGTAGTGAGTGTGTAGAGTATGCTTAGTGAGGGGGCGTGTCTGGGATGTGACTGTCCCTTTAAATTCCCACTAACTCCAACGAAATGTGCGTCTTCTTTGAGCGGGAAGTCATGCGGGACTCTTGGCTAGCATAGTAATCACTTAGGACTCTGGAAAACGGGAAGTGAAATTCTAACTAACCTTTCTCTGTGTTCTGGAAAAATTCTTACGGCTTCAGAGGAGAAGTAACCATGATAACTGATAACAACTATTCACAAAATATGCACAATGTTCTTCCATTTTTTTGAAATGTTAACAAGTAGATGAGAGTAGAGATAACTTTTTTATAACTCAAAATAGTATATATATATATTTTTTTTTTTAAACTCACCTGCAGGGATTATCAAATAAAATGTATTTATAAAATTCATATAATACAGATGATTCTCAAAACTATATGATCAGTCCTACTACTGCACTTCTACTACTGCTACTGTAGACTGAACATGATATATAAACGTTAGTGATTTTGTTTTCATTGATTGACGTATGTGATCATCATATCTGATCATTACATGAATAGAAAAAAATATTTAGTACCAGATGCGAAGAAACAATAAAAACCTCCTTTGTATAAAGTTCATCTGGTTTACTGCATAATATTCAGATGGGTCCAATATTTAATGAAAGCATTTATATATAATACTAAAACTCTGTCTTGTTTGTGTGTTTGAATGCATATTAGGAATCCCGGAGGCTTCTGGAAATTCCGAAGGCTCCTGGGAATTCCAGAGGCTTCTGGGGCTTCCATCACCCTCCCCCCTCCTTCTCCCCTCACCCTCCTCTCCCCCTTCCCCCTTCCCCTCCCCTCCCCTCCCCTTTCTCTTCCCTCCTCGTCCTCTCCCATCCCCTTCCCTTTGCCTTCCCCTCCCCTCACCTTCCCCTCCCATTCACTCTTCCCTGCCCTTACCCTCCTCCTCCTCCACTCCCCTCCCTTCCCCTCCCCTTCCCTCTCCCTTCCCTCTTTCCTCCCCCTTCCCCTATCACATCTTCACAGGTGATAAAATGAAAGCCTGAGTGTAGGTCCTGACCGGTTTCAGCTTTATTTCCAAGCCATTGATGAAGGACTGATACATAGTGGTGGAATTTACAATGTACATGCTGCAGAGACAGTTTGGACGAATATTCACAACCATTTGAGACTACGAATCCACATCTGACAGATGTCAAAGAGGACTGGTGGCTAAAGTCATTAGTGCTAGTGGTCGAAATTAAAATATACCATACTAAATTTGCTATGCCAAAATTTTAAGCAAAATATCCCATTGAATTCAAAATGTTTAATCAGCTCAATTCGAGACAAAACCAAAATAACAACTATCATAATGAAATGTTTTTGGATGATAAACATATATTTCTTAACCTACAAAGTCATAAAATTGGGAAGTTCCCAATCTACATTGTGATTTACTTGTAGCCGAAGATAACTGTATTATTCATTTGTCACAGATTAATAAAGCTATGGTTATATTACATATAGAATACCGTTCTGTAACAATATTTTCTTAGGAAATTACTTTCTGATGTTTTCTTCAAGTAAAATTACATGATAATTTTGGTCTATGGGAACGTAAAAAGGGAGATATGTAATGGAAGTGACTCCTTCGACTTGGAACCACTTTGATGTGGTGAGGGAAAGCTTGAATTTGTACCCAGGTTCGAGTCCAATAGTCCTGTATATGATTTCTTATTAATTTCTTATTAAGTCTTGTGGAATTTTCTACTTTGCGTAAACTCTATTTGATCAGATAAATAGGAAAAGGCATAATAACTGGGACGAGGGTTTATATCTGAAGCTAAAACAGTAGTAGGACCTATGGTAGGATCATCAACTACCTGATAATGTTTCAACTTGATGGAAATCACATTGATCACATGAGGGTGGAGCTATTTTGCAGAACTGGGTCATGGATTCCAGCTGTGGTCTGGTTCTGGGGAAAGGACTCTCAACCTTCTGTCTAATTTGCCCTTAATATGATTAGGGTGGAGACAAATGTATTCTTGAAATACTTTCAGTCCCAACAAGTGGGTCTGGCTTACACTTTAGCCACACTAATTGTGTTGCGCCATACCCTGCGGTGTAGGGTAGAAAGTGGACATCTGTGTCGTTGGTAGAAGAATAAAGTCCATGAAATGCCAATGATATCTTTTTTAAGATTTTCACGTTTATTTATTAATCTTTTTTTTATAACTTCGATCTTTATGAATAGCAATAAAGAATCGAGTACCACTGGACCGTTTGATGATGTCCTTTTGGCACAGATGACAACCTTTGCACCTTCTTCCGACAACCCCTGTATGGACATGGCTAGGAAACCTTGTACACTGGAACCCTATGCTCCAGCATGGAGCAAAGGGAAATTAACCAGACATGTATGTGAAGTAGGGCCAGGAGTATATGAAACCTATCATGATAAGTATTTGAACTTTAATCGGGAAGATTCTAATTGCGACATTTTCAATATGCAAAGATCCATTGTGAAGTATTTTGCCCAAGTGCCCAAGATATCTGAAGGTCCGGGAAAACTGACAGTAGAATTGGTCACCGAACAAGAAATTGAAAAATTAAAAGTGTTGTTACATCTTGGAGAAGTAAAAGTAGTCTGTTCAGTACATGATTTTCAAAATCATTCCAAGGGACTGAGTTTTACACCCTAACTGATGATGTATTCAGATGAGAAATTTGTAGAAGAATTAAAAGATCAAGGTGTTATTAGAATTGAAAGAATGAAGACCAATGGAGCATTAGTTCCGCTCTCAAATTTGATTATTACATTTAATTCAACTCACTTACCTAATGTAATAAAATCAGCATGGTTATGTTTCAAGGATAAGCTATATATCCCAAGACCGAGAAGTTTTTATTGTCAAGAATATGGTCATATGTTAGGATCTTGTAGGCAGAGGATACATGGCAAGACTGCCATGTGTTTTAAGTGTAGTGAACTAGAGCATGGTGTATGTTATAAAGAGGCAAAATCATCCATTCTTGTCACAAAATTGAGATGTGTACATCATGAAAAAAGAAATACAGACAATAAAAGTAAATTAATTCATAACATTTACAGAGGCTAAACAGAAAGTATTAAGCCAATATGTTAGACCAGGAACATACTGCTGCTAACCAAAGATGAAATGTAAATGGTACCACAGGTGCTTCCTTTCGTGATGCGAAGGGAACATCAGTGGCAACCTGTACTCCTGCCTATTTGGAGGCTATGCTGGTGATTTCTGGTGCTCCAGCTTCTTCGGAGACTGCACCAGTTGTTCTGGTGCTCCTCGCTCTTGGAGGTCATGCCATATATGCCTGGTACACCCATCTCTCTAGAGGCTGCACTAGTTATACCTGGTGTGTCTGCCTCTTTGGTGACTGCACCAGCTTTAGCTGGCACTCCTGCCTCTTTGGAGCTTCGTTATCTGTATCTGGTGCTGGTGTTTCCCTGGAGCCTGCGCCAGCTGTGACTGATGCTCTTGATGCTTCAGAGGATGCACCAATATTGTAACACTACCACCTCTCATAAGTCAGTGCCCAGCTTTGTCTGGTGCTCCTGAGTTTGACAGTCCTCTGACAAAGATGCCATCAAAGGTGCCAAGCACCCATAATACTGGGGAGCTTGTGATATCCATGGCAGGTTTATCCTCTATGGAAACAGCACCATCATCAAACTTGAAATGGAAGGCACCCATAAACAATCAACTCCTGGAAAAAAGCAGGAGGAAGGAATTAAAGTAAAATCACTTAAAAGGGACCCCAGTTGCCCAGTCTCTGAATCAAAGTAAAACTCATTCATTTTTTCCATTGGAAATGTTAGAGATTAATATCTAAATCGGAATAACTGACTCTGCTCGTATCAGAAGTGTCACCTCCATGTATAGGTTTGCAGGAGGCTGTGACTGGTAATAATACTTGTCCGAGCCTACAAGAATATACAGCCTATCATTCCCCTTATATCATAATTGTGAGAAGCCTTGAGGATGTAGTTTCCTATATTGGTAATGACACCACATAAAATCCTATTAATATCCAGTCTACACTGCAAGTGATAACTGTGTAAATCCATTTGTAAAGAAAACATACAGTATACGCTCTCCCTATCTACCACGTAGTGAAGTCTTCCCCACTGATGAATTCAAATCCGTTATTCAACAACAACCACGTCCCTTTGTTCTTCTGGGAGATATGAATGATAAAAACCCACTTTGGGGTGATATAGTTGTCAAACAAAGAGGAAATTGACTGTGTTCCATCCTAGAAAGTGAAAATATGGGAATCCTAAACACAGGGAAGTCTAAACATTTTCATGTTCAAACAAGCACATTGTCAGCAACTGACTTATCTATATACAGTGATGACTGCTATATTGACTTCAATTGGAGAGTGATAAATGATAGATTTACCCGCTACCATTTTCCAGCACTAATGAATGTGTCTTCAAATCTTCCATCTTCAAGGTTACATAAATGGAACATAGTTAAAGCTGATTGGGCATCATTCCAGGAACACAGCCCAATAGACAACTTGGCTGATGACATTCTTTCTGTAGATGATGCCCTTGACTTTTTCAATGCAATTATATTCTCAGCTGGTCTTCAGTCAATACTTAGGACTTCATGTATAATTATCCGGTGACCAGCTCCCTAGTGAGCTCGTAAATGCCAGGAAACTCATAGAACTATGAGGCTAGCAAACGAAAATTTGAGTATTACTGTACTGAACACCGAAAATCAAGAGCTTCACACTGAAGAACCAACTGGCGCTCTCATCCTCGATCTGCAGGACGATCTCCTCGACCTGCATCGGCCAACAGGTAACCATCACCTGTCGCTATCGAGATGTTGATCTACTACTGCGTTAACCTTAACTGAATCTAAAAAAGAATGGCCGGCAAACATCACGTCGCAACAACATAACAAAAACACAGGAGAACAGGTTAAACAACCAAACAAGCCACACAAGGCTGTTACAAATTCAAACAACAGAAATACCATAATCCTTACAATATATATATATATATATATATATATATATATATATATATATATATATATATATATATATATATATATATATATATATATATATATATATATATATATATATATATATATATATATATATATATATATATATATATATATATATATATATATATATATATATATATATATATATATATATATATATATATATATATATATATATATATATATATATATATATATATATATATATATATATATATATATATATATATATATATATATATATATATATATATATATAATATGTGTGTGTGTGTCTGTGTAATAGTATATATATATATATATATATATATATATATATATATATATATATATATATATATATATATATATATATATATATATATATATATATATATATATATATATATATATATATATATATATATATATATATGTGTGTGTGTGTGTGTGTGTGTGTGTGTGTGTGTGTGTGTGTGTCTGTGTAATAGTTATATTAATCGTGGTATGATTGTTTTTATGATTCTTCCTACGTGGAATATGCAGGATATGCTTATAACTAAATGACTGAATAATACAATAAGCTTTGTCTTACAAAGATGGCAGATATATGTAACAGACGATGACGAATTCTGGACATACGGCGTTTTATCTGTAAAGGTAGTGAAAATCTTGGTTTAGAGATCTCTTATGTTTAACCACATCGACACTTAGTCGCATGGTTACTAAATCCTAAAGGAGTCTCCGGACACTCATTTCTTAAGTGTGGTCCACTCATTGGCCTCGTGATATGCCGAGAACATAAAACACACGTGGAAGATATATTCGCCCTTACCATATTTATATATTTTGAAAAATACTGATATTTTTATTTACAATTTTTTTTTTAATCATGTTCCTGTGACCCCTGTGTCATCTTTAGTATTTATATATATAAAAGTGAATGTTTGTATATTTGTTTGTCCACTATAGAAATCCGAGCCGCTTGTCAGACCCAGACAAAATTTTGCACAAGACCTCTATGTCACTCCAGAAAGGTTTTTCCGCAAAATCAAACCCTTACCCCATGACAGACATATAAACACAGACAAAACAAATGAAATTTTCATTTTTACATCACCTTTTCCTTCAGTTTTCAGGGTTTATTCTCATTTTTCACCTGACACTTCACCTTTTCTTCTGGTTCTGCCAGAAATATGATTAACCTACAACAGCAAACCCATTGTAACATAAAATTTTTGACCAGAATTTATTACCTCAGTAAAATCTACACTGAAAACCTAAATCGATCATTTTTTTCCGTGGTAAGTGAAGCCAAGTCTGTGCATGAGTAATCGTGGCTAAGCGCGACGATTTCACCCAACAGAAACCGCCATCAAACTCTCTCTCTCTCTCTCTCTCTCTCTCTCTCTCTCTCTCTCTCTCTCTCTCTCTCTCTCTCTCTCTCTCTCAATGTATTACTCAAACTCTTTGAAGCGAAATCTATCTCTATCTATGAGGTTTATTACTAAATTATTACCTAGAGAGAAGAACAACAATTTACGATGCAAAAAAGTGGAAGGCAGCGTCTGCATAAGAAACGAAAAAAACATACGCGACATCTGCCAAACGCTTCGTCATGTGAAAAGGGATAATCATAAGTCATTTTCCCCACCCGTTCATACATATGGTTGAAGACGTTATATGATATAATGAGTAAATAAACACATTCCCTTTTTGCGTACAGTGTTAAAATGATCCTACACACGGTCCTCCGTCATATATATTTGTGTATATATCAGCACACACACGCGTGCACACACGCACACACACATACACACACACACACACACACACACACACACACACACACACACACACACATATATATATATATATATATATATATATATATATATATATATATATATATATATATATATATATATATATATATATATATATATATATATATATATATAAAGCAAGGATAGGCGACGACCAGCAGGACACATCAGCGTGAGGGTGGACCAGGGAAACCAGTTAACTCTAACATATTTCTTTAACTCCAACGTTTCGTAATAATTTCTATATTACATCTTCAGGGATCTGTTGAATAATGAACAGATTATTTAAAAAGTTACTGTAAAAGCTTTAAAAATCATAAGAAAAATTAAAAAATTAAAAATAAAATTCACCAAATACAATACAGCTAAAAATAACACAGAACAAAAAACTGCTAACCAACCTTAGGCAGAGAGAGAAAACGACAGAATGCTTACAGACAGAGTTAACTCAGGTACAATTGTGTAGAGGAGGTTTGGGTATTTAACTGGGGGACTAGTTGTTTGATAAACAATGACTTGAGTATAGGTGTCACGTTAAGTGATGGTTTTGCGGGAACTGCTGGTTCCCCGCTCGTTCCCTTTTGTGGATTGCTGCCTCCTTACATTCAAGTTTTTTTTTGTTTTGATGTTCTCGTCGGTGAGCTGCCGTTTTTCTTTCTTCAGTCGGGTCTGGTAGGGCAGCGGAAGTAGCGGCAGTGGCAGCAGCAGCAGGCAGTTTTTTTTGGAGTCGACGATTGGTCGAGTTTTTGAGCAGCAAATTGGAGCACGCCTACGAAGTGGAGCACGTCGTAGAGGTGGAGTGTGACCATGAGTAGTCGTGTGACCACGAGCTGCTCATCTTTGATGACAGCGTGAGGCTGTCCTGACGTCTCCATCGGGGTTTTCTGGTTGGTGGGTTTTTTGTCCCTGTTGTGTAGCTGAGGGCTGTCTTGGTGCCCCGATGGAGGACGTATGTTTGGGTTTTTTTTCTGCCTGCTGTTGTTTATTTTTGCCTTTTTTTTCTTAAAGCTACTTTTTGTTTATTTAACTTGATTTTGTTTAGAGCTGCCTTTTGGTTTTTTTTTTTATATTTATGGTTTTTATCTTTTTACCAGACCTGACTCACTTGTAAATATTGTAAATAAATTAATTTTAAGCTTATTTTATTGTTTTTGTTGTTTTATCCTCCTTTGTTTGTTGCATCTGCCGTCAGTCATGACAGCCCCGTCCTGAGTATGTTAAAGAACCTGCATAACGACCCACTCGGGTCGTTACAATGGCGACCGTGACAGGGCGGCTCTGTTTTGGCTGGCGGGGTTGTTACCGCATTGGAGGGGAGCATGAGTGTAAAAAAAAAAAATAATCTTTTTTTTTTTCTTTTAGGTGGGGAGGTGTCACGTTTAGTGATGGTTTTGCGGGGACTGCTGGTTCCCCGCTCGTTCCCTTTTGTGGATTGCTGCCTCCTTACCTTCAATTTTTTTTTGTTTTGATGTTCTCGTCGGTGAGCTGCCGTTTTTCTTTCTTCAGTCGGGTCTGGTAGGGCAGCGGAAGTAGCGGCAGTGGCAGCAGCAGCAGGCAGTTTTTTTTGGAGTCGACGATTGGTCGAGTTTTTGAGCAGCAAATTGGAGCACGCCTACGAAGTGGAGCACGTCGTAGAGGTGGAGTGTGACCATGAGTAGTCGTGTGACCACGAGCTGCTCATCTTTGATGACAGCGTGAGGCTGTCCTGACGTCTCCATCGGGGTTTTCTGGTTGGTGGGTTTTTTGTCCCTGTTGTGCAGCTGAGGGCTGTCTTGGTGCCCCGATGGAGGACGTATGTTTGTTTTTTTTTCTGCCTGCTGTTGTTTATTTTTGCCTTTTTTTTTCTTAAATCTACTTTTTGTTTATTTAACTTGATTTTGTTTATAGCTGCCTTTTGTTTTTTTTTGTATTTATGGTTTTTATCTTTTTACCAGACCTGACTCACTTGTAAATATTGTAAATAAATTAATTTTAAGCTTATTTTATTGTTTTTGTTGTTTTCTCCTCCTTTGTTTGTTGCATCTGCCGTCAGTCATGACAGCCCCGTCCTGAGTATGTTAAAGAACCTGCATAACGGCCCACTCGGGTCGTTACAATAGGCAATTCGTGAGGATTTGCTGTTTGGCCTATTATGCTGAAGTCATTTCTTTCAATATGAGTTTTGCAGATTTTAGAATGAGCTCTGATATTAGAATGTTCTGGATTGGAGAGCCTACAACCAGTACGAAAGCTTATTCCCCGATGGGAGTCGATTCTGACCCTCAGTAACCTCCTCGTGGATCCGACATATGTCCCAGAGTTACACTTAGGGCAAGTATATTTATACACCAAGTTAGAGGATAAAAAAGGGCTTAATCGATCCTTGTAGTTCTTAAAATGGTCAGTTTAGATGTAGAATCGCTTTTTACTAATGTTCCTGTGGAGGAAACTATCGATATTATCTTAAGTAAACTTTTTCCTGAACCAGATGCTGTTTTTAACAATTTTTGTCGAACATCTTTTAAGACTTTTCAAGAGCTGGCAGTGCGGGACACTGCCTTTATTTTCGATGGCAAGCTTTTTAAACAAACCGACGGTGTAGCCATGGGTTCCCCTTTGGGTCCAACTTTTGCCAACATCTTCATGTGCTCGCTGGAAGAGCGCATGTTGGATGAATGTCCAGCCAGGTTTCACCCGCTTTTTTATGTTAGGTATATTGATGACACCTTCGCTCTATTTAAAAATGACTTTGATATTGACTCTTTTTTAACATATGCCAATTCTAAGTATAACAACATTAAATTTACTGTGGAAAAAAAGTGAACAATCAATTGCCTTTTTTAGACGTTCTTGTCACCAGAAGTGATGGTTCTTTTAATACTTCTGTTTTTTTAGGAAGAAGACGTTTACTGGTTTAGGATGTAATTACTACAGCTCTTGTTTTTATAATTTTAAACTTAATTCTATTTTTACTCTCCTCCACAGGGCGTTTTTCATTACTTCAAACTGGCAATCCTTTCATCAGGAAATTAATTTCCTCTTAGAATATTTTATGAGTAACTGCTTTCCGCAAACTTTATTTTTTAAACAGCTTCGAATTTTTCTTAATAAACAATTCACTAACGTCATAAAACCTCCAACAGTATCTAAATAAAATTTTTACGCCAAATTTCCCTTTTCACACGATGACTCTTTTAGGAAACGATTTATGCAAATTATCCACAAGCATTATGGTGCGATTAATTTAAAATTAATTCCCAAAAATCCTCTAACAATAGGTTCGTTTTTTAGCTACAAGGATCGATTAAGCCCTTTTTATCCTCTAACGTGGTGTATAAATATACTTGCCTAAGTGTAACTCTGGGACATATGTCGGATCCACGAGGAGGTTACTGAGGGTCAGAATCGACTCCCATCGGGGAGTAAGCTTTCGTACTGGTTGTAGGCTCTCCAATCCAGAACATTCTAATATCAGAGCTCATTCTAAAATCTGCAAAACTCATATTGAAAGAAATGACTTCAGCATAATAGGCCAAACAGCAAATCCTCACGAATTGCCTATACTGAGTCATTGTTTATCAAACAACTAGTCCCCAGTTAAATACCCAAACCTCCTCTACACAATTGTACCTGAGTTAACTCTGTCTATAAGCATTCTGTCGTTTTCTCTCTCCGCCTAAGGTTGGTTGGCGGTTTTTTGTTCTGTGTTATTTTTAGCTGTATTGTATTTGGTGAATTTTATTTTTAATTTTTTATTTTTCTTATGATTTTTAAAGCTTTTACAGTAACTTTTTAAGTAATCTGTTCACTATTCAACAGATCCCTGAAGATGTAATATAGAAATTATTACGAAACGTTGGAATTAAAGAAATATGTTCGAGTTAACTGATTTCCCTGGTCCACCCTCACGCTGATATATATATATATATATATATATATATATATATATATATATATATATATATATATATATATATATATATATATATATATATATATGTGTGTGTGTGTGTGTGTGTGTGTGTGTGTGTGTGTGTGTGTGTGTGTGTGTGTGTGTGTGTGTGAAAGAGAGAGGATGAGTGTGTGTGTGTATCAGTAAAAATCTTGAATTTAGCAATTTTGCTTCTTAGATCTTTGTCCCATATGAGATAGAATCAGAACCAATCTGCAAGAAAATTTTTCATGGTAATATAAAAAAAATTTCTATGTTGTTTTATAATCACCTTTTCTCTCTTCCCTTTGTTCCCGGGTTCATGTGTCCTTTTATATCTTTGTTCTTACTTTCCATATCATTGTGACTGCTCTTTATGTACGTCATTTATCTTTTCAACGCCCCTTCCCCTTCGCTGCAATTAGCCGTTTTCTTCAATTTCCCTTCTTCCAAATTTATCACCATTTTCCCCTCGTTTCCTCCTTTTATTCAACTGTCACTGTTTACTGAGAAGTTGACTTATTCAACACTATTTTTTTTAACTCTATCTTTCAGCTGTTTGCTAATCATTATCGGAAAATCATGTCACTATATCTCAACCGAGTACACTGTCTTTTACTTCGTGCGTGTGTGTGTGCGTGTCCGAGTGCGTGTTGATGTTCCTTTGTGTCAGCGTTAAACAGTAGAGGGCCACTTTATTGCATATCAATTGTTTGTAAGAGAAAAGTTTGCATTGATGCAAATATGTTTTAACGTGGTTTTAAGACCCATCTTTTATAACTTCCCAGAATAGAATGACTGAAAACATATTTTCATTACTCTAGCCTTTTTTCTGATTTTATTATTCTTTTAAAAAGAGAAACTTAGAATTTCAAGATATTCACTGAATTTTAGCAACTGACATATCACTTGTCAACAGGAAAATGAATAGTAATATTTCTATGATTATTGAATTCTCTACAGTGAATTACTGAAGTTTTTGTGATTTATATCTTAAATTCTCCGCATAAGGAGTAGCAGTGTGAATGAAAGTGTTTAAAAAAAAATGAAGTTTTAACGTTTTTTCCTCATTCCGCTGTCTGAATATAAATGACATGTTGGATGAATGGTGTTAAGAAATAATAGCGTTTTATCTTCTGAGTGATTTTTTGACTATTAGATAATATTGCCAACTTTTTAGGAAAATAAAAATAAACTTTCAATATAAGATGTTTTGGTATATAATCACTGAGAAAGGAGACTGCAAAGACGTCTTTTACATTCAAATTATTTATCTTCCTTTCATTCGTACCACATTTACCAAATGGAAGGTGAAAAATAGGAAAGAAAAGTATACAATAAGGGTACCTCCGACGAGAGATCCACCCTCTAAAGTTACAGTAAAGGTAAGCAAAACATTTATATAGTCTCTGCCTCGTAAATCACAACATTATTTACTTTAAGGTTAGGTATAGGGGTCTCTTTTTATTTATTTATTTATTTTTTTTTTTTTTACTTTTTTCGAAATGCGGAAAACGTAAAAATGGGATTTTGCACAAAATTTTCGTTTATACTTTAACATAAAGAACTTTCACTTGTTAAATGATCACCTGTGCGCCTCCATCATTAGGTTGCTAATATCAAATGCACAAGCTAAAAGCCTGCCTCTTATTGGCGATGATAACCAATCTGATAAATAATAAAAAAAAAAAAGTGCGATAATGTTCAATGCACTTTTCCAAAGAATGACGTAGTTGCGCCTTTGGCATATTTTGTACAATTGCACATTTACACATAACGTCATTGAACAATGAAGCTCTAGAGAGACCTATATGCCTTGTCATACCTGGAGCACAGCATTGCTGTCTGCCACTGACCGTTGCGTCTTTGTGTTCACTTCGCAGAAAAGATCTGCTTGCTATGCTGACTTAAAATGATATCCAAAATGTAAGCAGAAAAATAAGTTAACGTAATTACAAAGCTCTACATTGTAGCTAAGGCCTTGAGGTGCGTATTGACTACAAGTTCTAAAAAGTGAGTGCAGCTGTCCGTTAATCTAAAAAGTGAAAATAGAGCACAAAGAACCAACAGCTTTCTTCTAAACAGTTATAGCAAACAAGTTTAGCAAGACAAATTACTTTCAAATAGTTAAATTTAAGCATCACAAGCTCAAATACTCAGTTCCTAAAAAAAATAAACAATGTACTGAAATAAATTGGAAAATATAAAATAATAAGACAATATTACATATTAAGGATATAACTGGAAAATATACATTAGAAAATATATAGTGACCATAAGATATGTATCATTACATGCAAAAACAATAAGACTGCGAATTAAAACATATATAAAAAAGATGTAAATCCATGAATTTCACAACAATGTTGCCATTAATTATTACTACACAGGATTTTAATGGTTTAATGGTGTACAGATATTAAGAGATTATACAAAGATAGAAAAATTGTAGTTATTGATATAAGTAATGGCTTGTTATTCCTTGACTAGTATTTTCCTTTTTATTGCTAAAGTATCAAAATATCAGAGGACAATGGAGCACCGTATATGATTCCAGTATTATAATGTATAACATGGCAATTGAATTGGACATCTCATCGGGGTAACTCTACGGATATGTGTTTGTATGCATAAGAAGAATAAGTTGTAGTTTATGCTCTACTTGAATGAAACTTCCTGATAGATTAAACTGCCAAATAGCAGGTTTATTGTGGTTTATTAAATTAATCTCGTTTACCGTGAATGGAGGTTTAAATTTTAAATGTGTACAAATTACTTTAAGAGTTATACAAAACGTACATTGCGTTACAAAAATAAGTTCATCTACACGAACTGCAGAAGAAGGTGAGAAAGCATCGGAAAATGATTGCCTGTCTGCAGCCTCCTGAATCGGTTTGGTCAAGGGGTAGCCCAGATAGCCCAACTATTATAATCCCAGAATACATTACAGAAATTTCTGTTCCTGTTAATTATGGAATTTCTATATGTATATAAGGTAATGATAAAAGATGAAGCTTAAATAGCTTAGACTTGTAATGAAATTGTGTATTGGAAAGTGTGAAAGTAAAGGGAAAGTTTTTTTTTATGTTACGTACATAAACTTAAAGACGTTTTAAGACTCAGTTGTCATATGGCGAGTGTTAAGTAAGGTATAGAAGACAAATCAGGAAACGTTATGTAAGGGTTTTGCGATGAAAGTGAATTAGTGTGAAACGTGGTATGGCATACGGTTAGTAATTGTAGGGGTAAAGTTGTAGGATGTAGCAATGACGCTTGAATGAAGTATGAAATGGTTGGTGATAGTAGATGACAATGATTATTGGGGACAGTGAAGAGCAATCGCAGGAGAAGAGTAATTCCAAGAAATAGTAGGATTATAGGAGTAAATAGTAACTAGGAAGGTAGACCAACGAATGATAATAAGGAATGTGGAATAACGGAAGCGGTTAATTCCCAAGAATATTTGGGAATAAGAACAACAGATGATATTAGGATGAGGGAAGAGGTGAGTCCCCATTATGTTAAGCAAGAAAGGTAGAGGGGTCCTCACAAAAATACAAAGAAGAGACGAGGGTGGGGGATTCAAAGAAGTGGGAAAGAGTTATTGTAGTTGAAAGGCTGATTCACAATGCCTTGAGATGGATTTTTATATGGAAAGAATGGGTGATGTTAAGCTGGTGGAGAGAGTGAACAATACAGAATTATCATCGAGGGAAGGAGAGGAAGAAATACAAAGATTTGGACAGATGTAAAGGATTGGCATAAATATCCAATATGCAAATGGATGCACCAAATATAGGGATGAATAGCGTATTGTGTTCGTGTGATTCAGTGCGATGCTGATACTTTCTGTGCAGATATATGTAGCAGCTAATGCTGTGTAGATATATGTAGCAGCTAATGCTGTGAAACTTTAACTCCAAAGCATCTTGTTCGAAAATGATATTTTTTCTATGAATATGTAAGTTTTTAATATATAGTTATATAGCCTTTAGTTATATAATTATATAGTTTGTTGATATCTTATGTTTTTTCGCTTTATCAAATATAAAGGCGTCTTACAAACAACACCATTAACGAGCAACTGTTTAATTCAAATGAGCGTCAATCATTGTAACCCATTACCGCTACCACAAGCTTCTTAAAGTCTGTTACAAGTATTCTTTATTCGAACTCGAGCCCCTCCAGACTTCCGCAGGTGCCAGCAGTAGCCAGAGTCTATAGGAGGTTATCCATCTAAATACTGACCAGAGCCCATCTTATTCACTCACCGACTGAAACTGTCTGTGTTACGTTTGTCTTAATGACTGACATTCATTTGTGGATACCTTTCCAAGTACTGACCGAACCAAACGTTTCTTATTTTTATTTGAAGAAGGGCAGTGAACAAGTCGGAAATACTGGAAGTAACTGATAAGCAATGATCAGAAAAATAAGCAATATGTAAAAAAAAGTATGGTATGCTTACGCGAGGACTCCACAAAGCTGAAGAAAATATTAGAAGAATATTTTACAACAAAAATAGCATTAGGTGTTTCGTAACATCGGGAAATTAACTGTTTCACTAACATCACCAACTCTGGAAAATTAAAATCTTGCAGCAATACTTAAGGATATCGAAAATTATCTCTCTCTCTCTCTCTCTCTCTCTCTCTCTCTCTCTCTCTCTCTCTCTCTCTCATTTCTTCTTCTCAAAGTGTACTTTAGTTCTCCACTACTCTGCACACCACATTTCCAGGAAAAGATATCAAATCTTCCTCGTGAAATATTCCTTTTCAGATTAACCCCACTGAATAGACAAACATTCTAAAAACCAACGGAAACCTGTTTGTCTGTTCTCTTTCAAAAAGCATTTCTGCAGAATTCACGAAACTGGGTGACTAGCAGTTCCATTCGGCTTTTTTAAAAGTAGCAAATATCTTCTAAAAGCTTGATATTCCATGAAGCAGGATAACATAAGCTTCAAATTTGATGAGCGTAAATTCTATGTAAAAATCTTTCAAAAAGGTATTTTAGAAAGTCTCTCTCTCTCTCTCTCTCT
>NC_089741.1:72386023-72448523 GCF_040412425.1 Macrobrachium rosenbergii | reverse complement strand
CCTTAATTCTTTATTGTGTTGGCACTCAATTTTGACACTTTTATTAATATGCTTGAAAGGTGCCAAGACTCCAGCGTACACGGCCCCCTATAATTGATCTTCTGAGCATTGTAGATACATTAAATTAATCTGGACTGAGAATTTCTCCCCAAAGTCCTTGCCTTACTTGCGTTAATAAATAATCTTATTTTTTTTTTTATGTGTCGGTTCCCCAATCAGGTGTGTAACTGCCAAGGTAAGAACTCTTAACTTCACTCACACACGCACGCACACACACACACACACACACACACACACACACACACACACACACACACACACACACACATATATATATATATATATATATATATATATATATATATATATATATATATATATATATATGCATATATAATCATGAAGCTACAAATGTCACTTAATATCAAATCCACGCTGCCTCGAGTCAGTGCCCGTCCATTTATCACTTATAAATTCCCCATCGGGGATATTCCCGAGGCAGCGTGGATTTGATATTAAGAGACATTTGTAGCTTCATGATTGTATATAAATCACGGTGTGATAAAAAAAATGTCATACACATATGTATATAGCCAACCCTATGAGAGCTGAAAGTCAGCTCAGTGGTCTAGTTAAACTACTTTAATATTCATATATATATATATATATATATATATATATATATATATATATATATATATATATATATATATATATATATATATATATATATATATATATATATACATACACACACACACACACACACACACACACACACACACACACACACACACACACACACACATATATATATATATATATATATATATATATATATATATATATATATATATATATATATATATATATATATATATATATATATATATATATATATATATACGTGTGTGTGTGTGTGTATATTAACTGGGAGCGGAAATAAGGAATAATAAAATTTCATTAGCTTCCGGAGTGTATATTCCCTTCCTCTTTCAGGTAGGGAGGAGAAGGTACAAGTGTCAAAAGTATTTACGTATCTGTCTTCTGTATTCTGTCCTTCGGAGAGTCAGTTAACTTGAACCATTTTCAAGTTTTAGGCGGAATCATCATATATTTTTCATTACGGTGTCAATAAGAATTTGATATTTTTATCGGCATTTAACATTTTCTTGAAGTTACCTCGTAATGTTTATTGAAATCGACTTTCACTGGATGTGTACGAAACGTATAAGTAAAAATGAGATTTCATAAGGCTTCTGATTTTAAACTAAATTTTTCCTAATGTTTATGGCTGTTTAACAGAAATATTTTTATTCTTATTTGTAAATGATGTCTTTCTGATATTTGCAACTGTCTGGCTTTAAAGGGGATTTCTATCAGCTTTCGTAACTTGCAAATTGCCCTGTTTAATACTCCACTTGGCGATGCACATATTAATGAATTTCGTCATTTGAATTGTTTGTTGAAGCTTTCACGTTTCGTTTTTGGCAGTTTGAGTGGAAATAGTTTTTTTTTTATAGCACTTTTAAACTTTTTTGGGAAGTTTTGTAATGTTATGTAATTTAGAATGGGATTAATTTTAATCAGCTTGTGAACGTTTTAGCTAAAATCGTTTCCTAATGTTTAAGGCAATCTTGAATAAATGATCAATCGTTTTTGAAATACATAAAAAAAATCGTTAATGACACTTTAACAGCAGTTTTTCTCATGAGAGGAAACTTACGTAACTTTCTCCATTTCTTTTTTGGGGGGAGAGGTGCACTGGGGAGGGAGGATGCTCTGCTCTTCTTATTCAAAACTTTCTCTTTTTTTATTTTTTTTTTATTATTAATGATTTTCCGGGAGTCATACTGCAAAGTAGTGTAAAGAAACCCGTTCCGTATGATATCAAGTGGCTCTGTCTATCGATTTACTATGACTTACATTTTGGGGAAAAGAGATCACAATATGAAATATTGTAGAATAACAGTAAATTCTCTCTCTCTCTCTCTCTCTCTCTCTCTCTCTCTCTCTCTCTCTCTCTCTCTCTCTCTCTCTCTGGTTTAGTCAAGACACTCAAAATCAATAACCGTATTAGACCAGTCATTAGTTCAATAGGTTCAGTTTCGTATAATTTATCTAAACGGCTTGTAAAAATTCTTACGCCTTAGACAGAAAACACTTCTAAGACGAGTGTAAAAAACAATGTCGATTTTATAAACAAATTTTATAGCTTGAGTCTGAATTTGGATATTAATGTGGTTAGTTCTAATATCGTGTCTTTATTTACAAAAGTGCCTGTAGATGATTTACTTGAATTTTTGGAGAAATAATGAGAAAGTTATGATATTCCTTTAACAGTAGCAACCTCACTAACCTTATACTGTTATGTATCAAAGATAGTAAATTTTTGTTTTAATGGTGAGAGTCTTTTGTACAAAAGTTCGGCATGGCTATGGGTAATCCTTTATCTCCTGTCCTTAGCAATTTTTACATGGAATTTTTTTGAGCCAAAGTTCTTTCCAAGAATTTTGCCCCAAAAAGCAATATGGTTTAGATATGTGAATACTACTTTCTGTATTTGGACAGTTCACGAAAATCTCCAGGAATTTCTGATTAAGCTAAATAATTTAGTCTCTTATATAGAATTTAAAGTAGAGAAAGAAAGAAATTGTAATTTGAATTTTCTTGATGTAACTCTCCATAGACATGACCGAATTTTCACCTTTTCAGTCTTTCGAAAATCAACTAACATTGCCTTTTTTGTTCATTATTATTCCAATCATCTTCAAAATTTTAAATGTTCTGTTTTTTCTGGAACGTTCTTAAAGGCTTTGCGCGTTTGTAGCCCGCAGTTCATTGATGCTGAGATTAAAACCATTTATGATATTGTCTTGAAACTTAAATACCGAAGGCTTTTGTATATGTAGCATGGGAAAGAGCCAGGAAAACATTTTATTTAACCAATAACAAACTTAAATTTAGTAAGCATAATATTCTCAAATTACCGTATGATGAAAGGTTTTTAGAAATTCCTAGAACTTTAAAGATTTTCAACATAAAAATGTTGTTTTCAGAAATTTCAATGTTAAGAGAAGAACAATAAAAAATTCTCCTAAAGATGTTTCTGGCTCCATCTATGAAATTCCTTGTAAAAAGCGTGATCACATATATTACGGACAAACTGGAAAATCGCTTTCACAGCAAATCAAACAAAACCAATATACTGTGAGAGCTGGCCAAATATCGAATGCATTATTCCTAAATGTGAGAGATTTAGCATCCTGTTAACTGGAGTGAAGCACGATCCTTAGTCCCGTGTAACGACACAGGTAAAAGGAATATCATTGAATCATCTTTAAACTCAAATAATGGAAGTGTTCTAAATTTAAGTCTTGGCTTCTTTAAACTTGATGTCTTTATAATTAAAAACATTGTTGATAAATATAAGCAACAAAATCAATATTCAATTTTATACATGTTTTTGGATTTTGTGTGGCTAAGCTTCAGTACCTATTATGGGTATGTGTATGGTTTTACTTTGTGCCCATTGATCCCGAATTATCTTGGATCATCTCTTTCTTTATTATCTTTTGAACCATCTAGTAATCTTGTTCTTTTTGTTTACCTTGTAACCTTCTTGTCAACTGTGTCTCATTTGTGCCTCGAATAAACACGTGAAAGTGCTTGGTAATGAACTGCCTATCATTCTCCCGCGCTATTAGCTTACACACACACGTGTGTGCGCGCGCGCGCGAGCGTGTGTGTGTGTGTATTATACCCTATTGTACAAGGTCAAAGTCAGATAAGGTCATAACGTCTTACCATACCTGTAATAAGGTTAATGGCGTAACTAACTCATGTCTCGAAAGAACTCACGGTAGCGATGGTTGGCCTGCTCACTGGGTAAGCATCTCTCTCTCTCTCTCTCTCTCTCTCTCTCTCTCTCTCTCTCTCTCTCTCTCTCTCTCTCTCTCTCTCTCTCTCTCATTATTCAAGTCACTGACTGAACTAAGGAAGAACAGCAAAAATATGTCTACGAATATATGGTTTATTCAGTAGTCTAACATGGTAAATAATTTGGAATCAAAATAGGAATGAAGTTAACCAAGTAAAAGATATAACACAGTGCTATTAACGTCCACCAGTTGAGTCTCTACAACAAAAGAGTCAAGATAAGCAAAAAACGACCGTAGTCATGATAAGTTACATTCCCCTCCATTTATATTGACCTATATTCAATATATTTGAAGAAACAAAGGAAAAAACCAAACTTAAAAAAAAAAATAACAACAGAGAAAAATAAATGTGGGATATTTCCCCACGTTACCAACCCCAAAAGAAATTAACATAATTAAACATGGTAAAATAAAAAATTCAGAAAAATCAATAAAAATCACAGAGACATAACAATAAAAGTAAATGAGGGAAAAGATATTCAAAGCATGATAATCAGTGTAAAGAATCTGTACACATTAAACAAAGTTATTAAAACTCATTCAGTTTTTGAAAATATGGTTTCAGCTCACCTCACAGGCAGTACACAAAGTCTTCCAGAAAAGCGGAACTGAGAACAAGGGAATCTCATCCCAAAATGTCTAATCTGTACTCAAATTGGATGATTCACACTTTCTATGACAGGTCCCTGAAAGCAAACTCGCGAATGCTCTGTTGGAACTTGACGACTCCTGGCTATCGGACCATTCCGTCATGGCCGGAGCATCACCCAGGGCACAATGCCCTTTGTCTCCCTGGAAAGCCAGACTGATGCCAGGCCTTCATCAGCACTGACTCGCTGAATACGTAGTAACTGTTCCCATTTACTTCTGCCCAGAATATCTCAAAGAATGCTTAGCTGAAAAAAAAACGAAATATATAATATAATCATTTCAGATGTTTTTCAGTAGTTCGGCCACCAATTGTGCCACCCTTGGCACAAGGGAAGCAACGAGTTCTATTCCCCCAACTCATGCACCAGCTGAAGAGCAACACATGGGGCTGGCTTCTCTTTGGATGAGTGTTTCTTTGCACAATGTTTCTTTGCGCATTTGACCCCCAACACTACACACAGCATGACAACTAAGACCGCAGTCAGCAGCAAAATCGATGAGAGAATGTAGAGTTCTGGAACAAAGAAGAAGTCATCTTCAGGCAATGCAGGAAGTGGAGGAATCGTGGTTATGCGCCCCCGCCCTCTAGGAGAAGGCACAGGGATAACGTCGTGTTCCCCATGAAGGTGACGCATGAAGATACGAGTGCTCGAGCTGTACACCATCCTGCTGAGCCTTGGAATTTCGGCGTGACGATCTGACAAGCAGCATCGAAGAGGAGACATCACTTCAGTCAGAAGGTCTCTGATGTATTATGACATCGGATGGAGTTTGGCCACTTGCACAAAAAACTGCTGAGAGAGTTTTCATAGAGGCCACTTGATACTCTAGCAGGAATGTTGTAAAGTCACAGTCTGAAGGTGTCTGATTATGAACAAGTGACAATTCACATCCTGACAAGTCGACATTCCCAGGAGCAAACATCCTACTGTCACAAATACATCTGTCGTAAACTAAAGTACATCCTGACTTATAATTAATAGCAGAGGTCTGATACTGATCACCCAAAATATACATAGTCTCTATTCCATCCCACATCACCATCGAACCATCAGAACTACTAGGAAAAGGCTGGATAATAAAACTGTGAAACGATTTCATATCACTAACAGGAACCTCAACAAGCAACCCTCAATCAGACAAGAGTACTTTCAAAATCCTATAATAAGGACACAAATTCTCTCCCATGAAAATTATTTGTGAACCATAAAGATATGCTGCATTTTTCAAAGTAGATTCCAAAGCCTCACTGGCAAATATCCCCAAATATACGCCCCTCAGAAACAGCTATAATTGCTTGAACCGGAGTTTCAATCACCATTATTAAAGATGCTGCTTCTTTCTCAATATGAAGTAAGGTAGTTTGACAAGAGGAAAAAACAATCGAAATATCTAAGTCTCCTCAAACACCATCAACAGTAACCAGTAAACCATTCAAATATGTCCTCAATTTCTCAAAACCGCCACACAATATATCATTACTGTCTCGTAATGCCATCAGAGATTTACCCTGTATAGCTAATTCTGCCGCCACTTATTCGACCTTCACTAAGCTTGCAATCGACACACTAGCTAACGTACCTATAATTACAAAAAATCACCACCACTAAAAAAAAAAACAAATATTACATAACCATAAAACCGTTACAACGAGTCTAACACCTCAAAAAACCAAAAGACCAAACACACATCTGCAAAATATAACCTCATAAAGTCACAAAACCATAAGTCACCAAACCCATACGTAAGACCATAATGCCCCTTAAGAAAGAAACTAACCACAGCACTTTTACTTTGGCACAGATAGCCACCCATAAGGGTACCAGCAAACAGAACTTCAGCATCCAAAAAACAAAGAAAATATACCTACAAATAACCAGACCCCAAACCACCCCCCCCCCCGAAAAAACGACTACAACCCTAATCACAGAACCCATAAAACTCTACAGTAGCCTTACGCGTCATTTAACATAGATGGCCACAGCATTGCCAGAATTCCAACAAACTACGCCGAACTGCCGCACTTGCGCAGAAAGGGAAAAAAACCAAAACAAGAAAACAGACTAAAATCAGACACCTAAAATCCATAAAACTCTTTGAAAAAGCGTCCTCCCATGTCCAAAACCCCCAAATTACATTTCTTGGAAACCCGCAAATAAAAATAAATAAAAAGATATAATGTGTCAACCTGGACAATTCCTTTTTTTTTTTTTTATCCCAAACAACAAACCTATTCCCTTACTTTATTCCCACAACCCAAAATGGACCCTCAAACTTAGGCCCTAATTTATAATTCAACTGATTCCTGACATTTTTCTTCACAAAAACCCTGTCACCAACAGCAACTTTAACTTTATCTGGCTTTGAACTGCTCAAAGGAGACGAGAGGGTGGAAAAATCTTTTACAAACCTACGGAAAAATCCCGCCATGCCCAAAAAAGAACGAATCTGCTTCTTATTTTTAGATGTAGGAAAATCCATGGTCACCCTAACATTGTCCCTATTTACCCTAACATCTTCCTTAGAAATAACATGACCCAAATATACTATCTGCCTCTTCAAGAATCACACTTGGCTAATTCAATTTTCAAACCCGCTAACCTAAGCCTCCTATGAACCTCCCCAAGTATCTCTAAATGTTCCTCTGCAGAATAAGTGGCAATCAAGATATCATCATCCATATAAACATAAATCCATGCAAAACTGTATTTACTAATCTCGTAAAAGTCATAGGCCTACCCGATAAACCAAACGGCATCCGTGTAAAGTCATAATATTCCTTCGGCAAAGAAAAATCGACTCTCTTCAGCAAGAGGAACTTGCAAAAACCCCTGCATCAGATCAATTGAAGACTAAATATTTTTACCACAGATTTTTACAAACAAATCCGGTAAACACGGCAGAGGATAGTGGTCTGGGATCTACTTATCATTCAACTTATGAAAATCGATACACACCCACGTACTGAGTCATCCTTCTTAGGCACTGCTAACAATGGAAAATTAAAGGATGAGGAATTGGGCCTAATTATACCTTCCTCTTCCCACTTATTGACTTCTTGCTCTACCTGTTCCTTAATCTTAAAAGGAATCCTATATGAAGGGACAAAAATATGCTTAATCTCATCCTCTAAATGAACCCTGTGTTATAGCACATTAGTTAACCCCAACTTATCCCCTTTGAGAGCGACAATATCTGCAAACTCAGCCAAAACAATTTTTCCACTCTTTATACTCTTTATAATCAACATTAGCTAAATGATCCCTAAAAACCTATCTCCTAACCTGTAATTCTGCCTCTGGAAATTTATTGTTGTCCCCTACAATAGAAACAGAATTATTGTTATCAAACCAATCTTCAAAATCTACCACAGATGTATCCTCCTGATATCTCCAAACTGAATTGTTACAGTTTAGTAATTCTACCCAAGTAACCCCTGTATTGGACACATTGCTTATAGAAACTGTACTCACTACACCCTTGAGCTTCTCACTGCCCTCACTCACACACACCTGTCTGGACATTTTCACATCTTTCACTCCGACTTTTACCAGAGCAACCATACCTGGGCCCAAAACCTCATCTTTAGATAAAATACCTATATAACGCTTCTCCCCTTCAGAAACATATTCAGTATCAACCGGTAAACTGTTATCAACACCCGATCCCTTATCATGATCCCTTTAATCTCATCAATTTCCTCGTACGGGACAAAAACCCTAGGCACCCCTACAGTTATATTACCTATCCCCCATATTAACTGAGATTATGATTCGCCAGCATGTTGGGTGACCTAATAACAATGTATTCCCCAAAGCAGCCCCTCGTAAAACCAAAAGTGGCTCTATAAAAATTTTACTCCCCAAGGACAAACAAATGTCCGTTCAACAAAAAACACTCAACCTATTGGCTTGAACATCACATACTGTCTCTTTAGTGGGTCTCAAACAGTGATTTGAAAACATCGATTGATATCAATCATAATTTAATCAGATTAATAGATGCACCAGTATCAGTAAATACCGAGATATCGACACCAGGCACAGACTGTTTCACAATTGGCTTTGGTTCTAAGGGCTCAGCCAGAAGTCTTATATCCCAAGAAACTTCGTTTTCCCCTTTTGTTGTTCAGCCCTCCAAAAATCCTCCCAGTCCCCAGAAACCCTCGAAAAACCTGCTCGAAGCGTTCTTTTATTAGAAATGCCAGAATCCTGAGGTACACTCCTAAATTCATCCCATTTAAGAACCGAAAAAAACCGCCAACCGTACTAGGAATTCTTGTAGACACCACAATATCTCACCTTGCAAAATTTTTTGGTGTGACCCAGCCTATCACAGTTAAAGCAACAGACCTATAACATTGAACCCATAGAACCCCTACTATGTTCTGTCTTGGCACACAACCTCATAGAAGGAAAACTAGAATCACCCTGTGGCAGGTGCATTGGAATAGCTCCCGAAGCCTTTGGCATCCCATTTATAAATATGCTATCCACAGCAAGACATTTTGACAGGTGTTTGCGAATCTTCAAGAAAAACAAGGCTTCATCAGACCCCTCTTCTATCCTTTCATCAAAACTATCTACTGTGGCATCAGGAACATCATTAAGCATCCATGTGAATTGGAGCAATTTCTCTAGGTCATCCACAGAAATATTGTGACCCCTTACCCAACTAGATACTCTGAATTTTTTTGAAAAATCTCTTGCAGCATCAAAGCATCTGGAACTAAACCTAACCAAAGAATCCTGGCCCTTGCGAATCTTAAAGAGCGACATAGGGTCTCAAACTGCATCTCCAGCTTCAGCCGTCCCATATGCTGATCTCAAAAACTTCTTGAGTTCAGCCCATGTCTTACAATTTCCAAATTGATGACTCAGACAACGTTGCCTGATGACCCCTTTATCTAAACTGAGGAATCCTTTTGCTTCATTCAAAGCCTCTACGTCATCCGTAATTTTCTTGGTGACCAGGTAATTCGACACACCCTCGATAAAAATTTTGAGGGGTACTGGAAGAATCCCATCAACCAAACCCGGAAATGGCTGAACCCAGAGGCGATCGACATAAACTTGTGAAAGAGAGTTACTTTATCCCTAGCTACAGCACACTTTGCCATATTGTCAGGATTCATATTACTCCAAGTCCCAACATCACGACCCAATCTCAACTTCATACACTAGCAGGAATTTCAAGAGAAAATCTTCATAAAGACAAATGGGAAATTCTCTGGAAGAGAGAAAAAAAATAGAAAGGCAAAAAAAAAGAAAACTAAGAAATGCTTATCCAGTAGCATAAGAAATATTTATTCCCAATAACCCAACAACTGTCAAACAATTATCAACCCAATAACCCAAGTTCCCCAAAAATAATCAAAATAATAAAAACAGCAAAGTACTCCATAAGCCCCAGTTAATTCCCAATTGCCAATGAGCACTGGCGATTGTGAAAAATACACAAGTCGCACCTAACCTAACTACCCCGGTCTACCCCTACATACACAGAAAACAGCTTCAAAGAGAGAATAGGAAGGAAGCACGGCTACTCTATCCACTAAACTACATCATGAGTACGTCACTACACACAGAAACACTGAGCTCACTGCTACGCAAAAAAAAAAAAAAACAAACCTTGCTCACCCTTGAACCGGTTTATTCCCTTCTAAGCCCTCACTACAGCCAACATAGGAAGAACATTCACGTAAAAATATCCCCCTTACTCTTCAAACCCCTCCGTGCTGCAAAAATACCTGGAAACAATTCCCCAAACTGAAAAAGAAACACACTCCGACGCTCCCATAACACACAAACACGCTTACACCAGAACGCACCATTAGCTACTGACCATTAATCATATGACTTTCCCCAGCCGAGCGAAAAAAAAGTCTAGGTCATCACAAGTGCTACTACTCTAACATCTCAAAGATTCTTGGAACACACACTATTGCAGCCTAATTTTGTCGTTACCAGTCCCTTCAGAATCTGTCAAAGGTCGTAAGGTCAAGCTGCCATCACTATTAAACATTATTACACAATGTCAGATAAGGTCATAACCTCTTACCACACTTGTAATAAGGTCAATGACATAACTAACTCATATCTCGAAAAAAACTCATAACAGCGATGGCCGGCCTGGTCACTGGGTAAGCATTTTCTCTCTCTCTCTCTTGATCAACTCCTCCCATTCAACCCACTCTCTCTCTCTCTCTCTCTCTCTCTCTCTCTCTCTCTCTCTCTCTCTCTCTCTCTCTCTCTCTCTCTCGTTATTCAAGTCACTAACTGTACTAAGGAAGAACAGCAAAAACATGTTTACAAAAATATAGTTTATTCAGTAGTCTAACATGGTAAATAATTTGGAATCAAAACAGGAATGATATGGGAATATCTGCTATCAACGTACAACAGTTGAATCTCTACAACAAGAGTCAAAGTAAGTTAAAGACAACCATAGTCATGAAAAGTCACATTCCCCTCAATTTATATTGACCTCTATTCAATACATCTGAGGAAACAAAGGAAAATCTAAACTTTTAAAAAATAGTCAGAGAGAAAAATAAATGTGGGATATTTCCCCATGTTACCAACCCCAAAACAAGTGCACATAATTAAACATGGTAAAATCAAAATTCAGAAAAATCAATAAAAACCGCAGAGACATAGCAGATAAAAATAAAAGGGGGAAAAGATATTCAAAGCATGGTAATCAGTGCAAAGAATCAGTACATGTTAAACAAAGTTATTAAATCCCATTCAGACTTTTTGAAAATAAAGTTTCAGCTCACCTCAAAGGCAGTACACAAGCCTTCAACAAAAGCAGGTCTGAGCACAAGGGATTCTCATCCCAAAATGTCTAACTTGTATTCAAATTGGATCATTCACACTTTCTATGACACGTCAAAGAAAGCGAACTCGCGAACGAATGCTCTGCTGGAATTTGTCGACTCCTGGCTATCGGAACATTCCGTCATGGCCAGAGCATCACCCAGGGCATGATGCCCTTTGTCTCCCCAGGAAGCCAGACTGACGTCAGGCCTTCATCAGCAATGACTCGTTGAATACATAGGCAGTTTCCATTTACCTTTGCCCAGAATCTCTCCAAGAAAAATGCTTAGCTAAAACGAAATATATAACATACATTTGAAATGTTTCCATCTAAATATATATAGATATATATATATATATATATATATATATATATATATATATATATATATATATATATATATATATATATATATATATATATATATATATATATAATATATATATATATATATATATATATATATATATATATATATATATATATATATATATATATATATATATATATATATATATATATATATATATATATATATATATAAATATATATATATATATATATATATATATATATATATATATATATATATATATATATATATATATATATATATATATATATATATATATATATATATATATATATATATATATATATATATATATATATATATATATATATATATATATATATATATATATATATATATATATATATATATATATATATATATATATATATATATATATATATATATATATATATATATATATATATATATATATATATATATATATATATATATATATATATATATATATATATATATATATATATATATATATATATATATATATATATATATATATATATATATATATATATATATATATATATATATATATATATATATATATATATATATATATATATATATATATATATATATATATATATATATATATGTTTGTGTCAGTGTGTATTAATCTCTGTTTTTTTTCAAAATCAGTTAAACAGTATCTCTTTGCGGTATTACTTTTGATTTCTTTAATTCACGTTTGTGTGTGACTTTTCACACGTAAATTTGCCTCATCTGTCCTTCTAGTGGACCTAAACTGCAAACATAACGGGAAAACGCAACAGTAGTAAAATTCAATGATTGTTTTTCCTTTACAGGAATTGAAGCGATCCTCTGGTCGTATTCAATATTATTCGGTTTATTATTCGGTTTCCTTCCCCGACTGTACAGATGCTATGTTTGTTTGATGCATTTTCTGAATCTATTTATATACTTTTGCAGGGAACACTTATTCATGTCTTTATCACTATATCTGTCTACTCATCGTCATTCTTCATATATTCATAGTCATGTTTATAGTCCTAGCCTAAGTACATGTCCGTTCGTTAATATTACAAGTACAATGAGTTGTTTCACATTATTTCAAAATGACCGGAAAAAACTATCATTCTTTTCACTCATACGTATTAGTGTCATAATTTCATATCTTTTTAAACAATTTACCTTATAAAAGAGTTATTTTGTATATACAACGGCCCAGATTGGTTCTTACAACCAATGCCATTCGAGAAATGAATTAATAAATTGCTGAAGCCATTAATTATCATTCTTTTGTCTGCTTTTCTTTCACGTTTAATGTCCATCATATTTTCTTATAGAAAGCGTTTTTCATTCATTTTATCAATTCACTGACTTATAAATATTACAGATGTTCAGTTTTACTTAAGTACAATGATAGAAATAAAAGCTAATCAAAAGTATCACTGTAATATAACAAAGTGGCAGAAAATGATTTCAGTCTTGTGAATTACATTATTCATTAGGGTAAGCATGCCATCAAAGATGAGAGTAATGTAGGAAAGGTTCGAGAGGGAAAGGCCAACACTGGACACTTTACTTCATGATCTGCAGCTCTGACCAGGATTCCTTCGTTTATCATGCAAAGACCTGTGATTGAAGAGCCTGACTCCCGGCGGGTCGAGTAAAAGATGGAGCCGAGACTATTGATTTTATTTGCTTAACCCTCATCGCCTCCCTCCCCTCCTTCTATACCCCACCGAAATAAAATGTCGGTATTTGTTATTATTTGTATAGTTAGATTAAAAAAATTTTCGGCATTACGAGGTGTGAAAAGTGAACTAGAAATCGAACAGGATTTAGCAAAATTACTTGGTTAGTGTAAAGTCTTCACGAAATTTCAGCTATTGTAAAGATATTCTGTAATGGGATCGACCTCTTTTATTAGTATTTCGTCACTCATTTCAAGCCTTATTTCATTTTTTCTATTTTGAAGTTGCGAATCTAGTATCAGTTGGAAGTTATATAGCAATCTGCTCTTGCCTGAGAATTAAAATTGAAGCGTAACTGGGCAAGATTCGGTATATAGACAAATAGTGTTCATGGGTAATGGGATAGTGATGAGAAACAAAATTGTTCTATTTGCACCATTATTTTATAACTTATTTTGCAAATAAGTTATAAAGTAAGATGACGAAACATTCATGTGAAACATGCTTATGATCATTAACGCACAAAGCAAGATTCAACAACAAAAACTTCTGTAATTGGGAATAAAGAAAAGAGGATAAAAAATAAATATTACAATTACTTATCTGAAATCAATTAGGTATTCTTGAGCTACAAGTTTTTCTGCAAACGATTTAAATTTCAGAGAGAGAGAGAGAGAGAGAGAGAGGAGAGAGAGAGAGAGAGAGAGAGAGAGAGAGAGAGAGAGAGAGAGAGAGAGAGAGAGAATATCATACCCTTATTTCGACACCTGGAAAAACGATGTTTTATAAAAACATTTTCTTTTCTTAAGCTGAAAATACTAAATGTAAGGAAAGGACACAAACCTCTGTGTTTATCTCTCTTATATTCAAGTGGCGGCTGTTCTCTCGACCTCTGCATTATGCGAAAGAAATTCATTGTTGGAAGAGAGACGTCTGCTGTTTTGACTTATCTACTTATCTTTTTTTTAAGCAATCATTCAGAATTTTTGGAATCAAAAGTTTTGTTTACAAGATATTAGTTAACATGTTGCAATACTTTTGCTAGTACTTTATTGTAATTTGGAGTACTTTAACAAATATAAATCAAGGGAAAAACTGTCATTCCCGTGTAGAATGCAGCAAGTAAGTCGATTACAAACCCAACTTGCAAGACCAAAATGTAACTGGGTAATTACTGTGAAATCACAAAGATTAAAATACACGAAGAAAAAAAAAATAAAGTCAGCTCACTTGAAAAGGTATTTTACGAGAATACCAATCCGTTACCATGTAACTCAGATATAAACATTTTCATAAAATGGTTTAAATTCTCAATATAATGAAATTTAAATGAAGAACTACATTCATGATTTAACAGTAAATATCAGGCTAATGCAGATCAAAAACTTCTTTACAGAAAAACATTCTTTCAGTAAATAAATGAAATCGAACAAATCAAATATCTCAGATTCTCAAAAGAATGGAAAATACATCTTACCTTTATAAATAAATTTATTTAAAAACTACTTACCGAATCTAGATTATCCTAAGAAATACACACACACACACACACACACACACACACACACACACACACACACATATATATATATATATATATATATATATATATATATATATATATATATATATATATATATATATATATATATATATATATATATATATATATATATATATATATATGTGTGTGTGTGTGTGTGTGTGTGTGTAATAATGTGTGTGTGTGTTTGTATATATATATATATATATATATATATATATATATATATATATATATATATATATATATATATATATATATATATACTCAACATCAGAGCTGCAGCTCTCGAAATCATAACTCGTAGGCGTCCAGGGAAAGGCACTCAATACAGCTGATAGTTTATTCCTAATGCCGACGTTTCACAACTACATTGTTGCATTTTCAAGGCTGAAAAACAGCGAGCTGACTCAATAATTAATCATAAAAACATTTATTACAACAACTGATGCTAATTCTTTTAAAAATATCAGAGGCACCATGACACTAAAAGAAAGACCTACCCAGACGGGAGCTAAAACAAGACTATTGAAAGAAGGAGAGAAAAGTACAAATTAAAACACAAATAGATAAAAGGGAGAAAACAAGGTAACAATAAGGCAAATAGAACCATCAAGCAATAAACAGCTGAGTGGATGATGTTTGGGTGTTCAAAGATGGAACTGTTAATTTAATCATTATAGATTCTAAGGTTGTTAAGTCACTGTCTTTCTGTGTTTGTCCTATTATTCGAAAGTCTTTGTTGTCTATGATTGTTTTGCATAATTTCGAATGATTCCTTATGTTGGATTGTTCTGGGTTGGACAATCTACTCCCAGTTCGAAACTAACTCCTCTATGGGCGTCTATGCGTACCCTCAGCAGTCTTTTGGTACATCAACGTAAGTCCCCTGGTTACACCTGGGGCAAGTATACTGTAAACGACGTTGGATGTAAACAGCTGGACTCACTTTGTCCTTGAGCTTGAAAAAGGACCCGATGGTACAAGGATTTTTGGGGATTAATTTTAGGTTCAGTGCAGGCAGTTCTCTCTGAAATAGATTTAAACATTTTTTCCTAAAATTATCGTCATGTAGGTAAGGGAACGTTGCAAACATTTTCATTTTTGTACCGTGTGGATGGTCGTAGGTTGTTTCATTTTTATTTAAAAACCTGTTTAAAGCCCTGAAAAGAGCTTTTGAGGAAAACAGTTGTTTTTGAAGTAGTTAGCCAAGGTTACGATCTCTTCATGGAAGGTCATCCAGTTCGATGAGTGTGTAAAGGCCCTGTGGAGGAGAGAAGAAATGGAGTTTAATTTGAAATTAAAATAACAGCAACTATAAAAATTCGTACCCAAACCTGTGAAAGTATCTTTCCTATAAATTCCTGTATAAAAACCTTGTTCATTTCTAGAGACTAGAACATCCAGGAACTGTAATTTATTATTAAATTCTTTCTCCAGAGTAAACTTTATGTTCGGGTGTTGAGTATTAATATAGTCTAAAAAAGAGTCAGCATTAAAATCACGTTTGAACAAAGCGAACGTGTCATCGACGTAACGTTTGTAAAACAAAGGGTGGAAAGAAGAGGGCAACTATCCAGCGCCTGCTCTTCCAGAGAAGCTCATGAAGATATTGGCGAAAACCGGACCTAAAGGGAAACCCATTGCCATCCCATCCACCTGTCTATACACAATGTCATTAAAAATAAAGGCGGTGTCAGCACGGCCAATTCTAAAAATTGTTTAAATAACGTCCTGTTAAAATTATGAAATAAAACATCCTCACTAGAAAACAACTTATTTAGAATAATGTCGATGGTCTCTCCCACAGGGACGTTTGTGAATAGGGATTCCACATCCAGGCTAACCATGTATAAGTCAGAATCTTCTTTAATAACGTCATCTTTAAAACTAGCTGTAAATTCTTACTCTATTAGGAACTCAGCTAGTTTTAAAGATGACGTTTTTAAAGAAGATTCTGACTTATACATGGTTAGCCTGGATGTGGAATCTATTCACAAACGTCCCTGTGGAGAGACCATCGACATTATTCTAAATAAGTTGTTTTCTAGTGAGGATGTTTTATTTCATAATTTTAACAGGACGTTATTTAAACAATTTTTTAGAATTGGCCGTGCTGACACCGCCTTTATTTTTAATGACATTGTGTATAGACAGGTGGATGGGATGGCAATGGGTTCCCTTTAGGTCCGGTTTTCGCCAATATCTTCATGAGCTCTCTGGAAGAGCAGGCGCTGATAGTTGCCCTCTTCTTTCCACCCTTGTTTTACAAACGTTACGTCGATGACACGTTCGCTTTGTTCAAACGTGATTTTAATGCTGACTCTTTTTTAGACTATATTAATACTCAACACCCGAACATAAAGTTTACTCTGAGAAAGAATTTAATAATAAATTACAGTTCCTGGATGTTCTAGTCTCTAGAAATGAACAAGGTTTTTATACAGGAATTTATAGGAAAGATACTTTCACAGGTTTGGGTACGAATTTTTATAGTTGCTGTTATTTTAATTTCAAATTAAACTCCATTTCTTCTCTCCTCCACAGGGCCTTTACACACTCATCGAACTGGATGACCTTCCATGAAGAGATCGTAACCTTGGCTAACTACTTCAAAAACAACTGTTTTCCTCAAAAGCTCTTTTCAGGGCTTTAAACAGGTTTTTAAATAAAAATGAAACAACCTACGACCATCCACACGGTACAAAAATGAAAATGTTTGCAACGTTCCTTTACCTACATGACGATAATTTTAGGAAAAAATGTTTAAATCTATTTCAGAGAGAACTGCCTGCACTGAACCTAAAATTAATCCCCAAAAATCCTTGTACCATCGGGTCCTTTTTCAAGCTCAAGGACAAAGTGAGTCCGCTGTTTACATCCAACGTCGTTTACAAATATACTTGCCCCAGGTGTAACCAGGGGACTTACGTTGGATGTACCAAAAGACTGCTGAGGGTACGCATAGACGCCCATAGAGGAGTTAGTTTCCGAACCGGGAGTAGATTGTCCAACCCAGAACAATCCAACTTAAGGAATCATTCGAAATTATGCAAAACAATCATAGACAACAAAGACTTTCGAATAATAGGACAAACACAGAAAGACAGTGACTTAACAACCTTAGAATCTATAATGATTAAATTAACAGTTCCATCTTTGAACACCCAAACATCATCCACTCAGCTGTTTATTGCTTGATGGTTCTATTTTGCCTTATTGTTACCTTTTGTTTTCTCCCTTTTATCTATTTTGTGTTTTAATTTGTACTTTTCTCTCCTTCTTTCAATAGTCTTGTTTTAGCTCCCGTCTGGGTAGGTCTTTCTTTAGTGTCATGGTGCCTCAGATATTTTTAAAAGAATTAGCATTTTAAGTGAGACAATACTGTAGTGTTTTTAATCAGTTGTTGTAATAAATGTTTTTATGATTAATTATTGAGTCAGCTCGTTGTTTTTCAGCCTTGAAAATGCAACAATGTAGTCGTGAAACGTCGGCATTAGGAATAAACTATCAGCTGTATTGAGTGCCTTTCCTGACGTCTTGAGTTATTATATATATATATATATATATATATATATATATATATATATATATATATATATATATATATATATATATATATATATATATATATATATATATATATATATATATATATATATATATATATATATATATATATATATATATATATATATATATATATATATATATATATATATAAACATTCACTGCAAAAACTACAATAATTCTTATTACCTTATGCGTGATAAACACATCAAAGAAGAGAAAACTTCAGTTTAAATCATCTTAAGACGAAGATCAGTTAAAATTAATTGCCATTGCATATTATCCCTTTGTAAAATATGTTGCCCCTGGAAGATTTACCTCCCAAATAAATTTCCATAATGAGAATAAAATCTTTAAGAAAGATAAATAACTTTTCCTTAAAAAATCCATTGCCTTTAGGTGTTTTTCGCTCATTATCATTCAGGTAATATAATTTCTTTATTCACTTCATACCAACATAGATTTACTTAACAGATTTACATTATGAGATCTTAAACATATTTAGCGTTGTTGAACAGACTATTAAATAAATATTTACACTTTTTTTAGTCATAAAACAGGTAGTTTTAACAGTTTGTAAATGCTGTGAAGTTCAGATGTATTAAAGAGGAGAAAAATTATATACTTTCTATTTAGTTTCTCTCTATTATGGTGTGCTATACGAAAAGTAATAGAGATGGCGATACTGAAGAATAATTGACAAACAAAGATTTAGTATGAATTTTTATTATATTAACATTTTTAAGAAAAGAAGCTATTCATTACTGAATGATAAAAAATACATGAAAATAATTGGAGTATTACCACTTCACTGAGAAAGAGAGAGAGAGAGAGAGAGAGAGAGAGAGAGAGAGAGAGAGAGAGAGAGAGAGAGAGAGAGAGAGATTTAATCTGAGATTCGAAAAGAAAGAGGTGACAACACTAAAGAAAAAGCCAAGTTCTACGACAATTTAGAAATCTAAGATGCCGTCATAAAGAGAGGTAAAGTGAGATTTTTATTGTGTCCTCACTCTCATTCTTGTTCTGAGGTTCGATATATTACACGGAATTCTAAGGCTTTTTTTGTTGAAAAGTCTTTCTCTCCTGATTTTTTAAAATAAGTCAAATTGTGTTAAATCTTGTGAATACGTAGTATAATTTTTTTTCATATTTACTTCGGAAGAGTTGATCATTTCCAATGTATTATCGCATTTTGTATTGTTAGATATTAGATATTTATTTGATTATTTTCTGGAAAGGTTAATCATTGCTTTCTCTTAACTTTTTTTTAACTTTACTTATATCCTTATTTGTGCTAAATTTTCTTATTGTTCTGGAGTAAAAGAGATATCGGCTCCGAATTTTAGGCACTGACTTAAAGAGCGAATATGAGAGCAGCTGAAACACTAAGGACACAATAGGCTGAAAAAAGCTCGTAGCAACATTCAAAAGTGACGGATATTAAAGAACGTGGTGCACTTGAGTTTATTCAGATGGAAATATGCTTACAGGCAAATATAATGACAATCGTCCTGTTACGGTGGTTACTAATTTTTATTCATTCAAACCATTAGTAAATGCTGAACGCAGGAGGTCTCAATGAAGCAGTCCAAGCTAATTCAGTCTTATAGAAAACATATAGGGGAATTGGTCCACTGAATTGATTTATAAGTGATTACAGACCAGCTATTATGTCAAATAACACTTATTTTCCTGTTTTCTTTCAAATAATTCACATGCTAAGCATTATTGCTTGGCTTCTTTACAGGGACGTGTAAGAAGAAAATTTAGACCAGCTGAAATTTATAGGAATCTTGTTAGATACCTCTTTTCTACTTCACACTCCTATAGAAGACTTATGAGTGTTCCTATTGGCACCAGAATTAACGTAAAATTAAAGCTAAAGCATCCGTCAGTAGCCGGCGGAAAACAGGGTCATTGTACGGACTGCAAGAAGAATGCCTGAATTATGTGCTTTGGATGGAAAGAATTGCTTCACACCCAATGCATAAGTTCATGATGTATTTATCAATACAACACCAGAGTACGATAGTGCTTTTACTTCTTTGAAAACGACAGGTAAACTTGATTTTGACTAGATGAATTGAATAAAATAGAATGCCAGAATGATGTGTTCTGAATGCAAAGTGATTTTTATAAAAAATAGGTCTTTTTCAAAATACATTACCTGGATGGGATTTTTTTTCGTTATCTTGAAAACTATAAATTGATACAAGGAAGAGAGTAAAGATATCAGGATTAAAAATTTTTGATTGTCAAATTCTGTATAGTGCTCTAATTGGGGAACATGTCATATTTTGCAAACTACAGGATGCACGGTCTCGTTTCTTCAAATCGACTTGCTGTATTCAGACACACTTTCTAATAAGTACCGTTACGAATGTACACTTTTCCGACATCCAGATCTCAAAAGCTAAAACTGATATCAACGACTACACAAATATTTTACGTTAATAACTTCTCTCTTTTGAAGAAAGAAGGAGAGAGAGAGAGAGAGAGAGAGAGAGAGAGAGAGAGAGAGAGAGAGAGAGAGAGAGAGAGCGACACGAACATTCTCTGAGATCAGAATGAGCAAACTTTAGGATTCCGGCTACAAGTAAAACAATCAGATGACATTATTATTAAGGCAATATCATGAAAAAAATACATGTATATACCATTCAGCATTTACTCTTTTCTTTTTTTGTTTACAATCTTCTGGGTTTTATTGCAAGGCCCTATTGATAGTAGTAAAGGAAATTTCAGAGCAACCTCAGAATCGGTAATAAATATATATATATATATATATATATATATATATATATATATATATATATATATATATATATATATATATATATATATATATATATATATATATATATATATATATCATTATGGATTCGAGGTTGCACCTGGAATTTCCTTTACTGCAATCAATAGGCACTACAATAAAACCCATAGGACTGTAAATAGAAAAGAAAAAGCAAATACTGAAAGGTATGTTGCCAAGTGAAAATTCTGCTTTTAACACTACTTTATTCACACAAACAGAATGGTAAATTGTAAATTGTAAAATTGTAAATGTACTCTAAATCACTGACTTGGAGATAAGCGCAAATGAATGTGCTCACTAATGGACCATATAAGAAGGTCATTAATTTCAACAAAGCATTTATGTCAGCCTGGCTAGAGTGGATTCCTCTGGGAAATCAGGATGGCAGCAAAAACTTCTACTTGGTAAAAAGACTCTGACAACACTCCTGGAAGTGAAATAATTCCAGATGACATACTACGAAATTATATCCCTCTTAGAACAAGTTAGCACACAAGTTAAATGGGGTGCAGTACTCTAATTACTTCTAGCAAGTTTATTGAACTGAACTAACCACTTCTAGCAAGGGAATGGTGTTACTCTATGCACTTCTAGCAAGGAACACTGTGGCATGGATAAGTACGCTGTTGCAATTAGACTAACTCTCGAATCCCAGGATATACCTTAATTTGCTTCATTGTGATGCTTGGATAGAAGATTCTCCAGGTGAGGTAGATCTGAAGTGTCTTGTGGTGATGTTTGGGTCACAGGTCAAAGTCCTCTAAATGTGTGAAAAATTATTGCCTGCGTGGCGCAAGGATCAATCCTCAAATGGGCAGAGCCTTAGGCTGACCAACACAGAATCACTGACAATCTCTGTCGACTTGGCCCTTTTAAGGCAGAGGAAGTGCTTGGTGCATGACTTCAGACCACACCACTGGCGCATACCTGCAGATTAGAGGGAAAGATTCTTCGCCAATAAACTGAAAAAGGTAGCGTGAGGGTTAATTAGGTTTGGGGTTTAGGTAGAAGGGAATAGCGATTATCATCTGGGTTTCTCCCTAAGGATAGATAAATGCCTCTCCTAATGATTGAGTTTATGTGACACTCCTAGATCATACCACCTCACTCCGTTACTGTGGGGGTACGTAGTCCCCCTTCTCAATAAGAATATTTTCTTAATTGTTAAAGAATTAAGCAATACGGTGGCGTAGAAAACGGCAAAAGCTCCCCTTTTAAGCAGACGTTCCGCTCCCTTATGGTCACGAAGGTCTACTAGCAAACCACTGGTATTGATTATGTTAATTATCCCCCTTAATGGGTTCTTTGATAAGCAAATGAGGATAATCTAAGATGATGTAATCCTAACTTATTTCAGGAGGAGTTAGCTTACTAGGTCACTTAATCTAATTTCCTTAAGACTAGCGTAAGGTGTGCCTGCATTTGTTAAAGGTACTGTCTGTGGAACAAAGTGAACTGGCAATGCTGCTAACTCAAGGTCATAAATTACCTAACTGAACTTCACACAGAATTAAGCTAATGTAGCGCCAAAATGATAACTACCTACGTGTAGACATAATATACATGGACATGAAGTATGTTAATAATACAAGTCTATCAGAATGAAAATATTAAAATACACATGTTTTAGTTATTCTATGATACATGCTACAAATAAAACGAATTGCAACAAACTGTACCATGAAAGGCAACAAAATTTTCTCAATACAACGATACTGATTCAGGTAGGAGACAATCCTAGACATCCTTTCTGGATCAGGGGCTAGGATTGCTCTATTAACATGAAGCATTGTTACAGCTATATGATATGAGTGCCATGGGAGCTCAGTGGCTCTGATCAATACAAGAAATAGGATCCTAAGACTAGGTGTAATATACACATGGCAATGGGCCAAGGCACCAGGGCTGGGAGATTAATATATGCTCTGTCATTATTCGTGTTTTAGGCACTTGGCCTTCCAGCTGTAGCACTAGAGGCTTAGCCCCTTGATGCAGGTAACCTTCCAATTACTTCTCTTGGGAAGCACTAGGTTTGTGGTTGCAGCGATGAGCCAATGGTGCTTTCTCAAGAGAATGGTGTGCTTCATCTCAGTTAGATTTTCCTCAGGATCAACTGTGGGAATGAGTACTGGATTTATTGATGACTCTGCCTCTTTAAATTTGCCTCTAAGCTTAGATATTTCAGAGATAATTGGTGGGGTCGATTCCTGGGGAGGCGCAAAAGTGCTTTCAGGGCCTAAGAAGAGCCATTGGAAGCTGCTTCAGTGGCTGGAGCAGACACAATTCTAGCCACTGTCTTGGCTGCTGTGACAATCTTGACAGTGGTAGCGCCAACAGTGGGGCCAGAGGGAGTGCCACCTACTTCGGCTGCTGGGGCAACTGGAGTAAGGGCGGTGCCATATATCTCTGCCAACTGCCGTTGCAGTTCCTGGATTTGAGCAACCATCTTGGCTCTTAGAGAATTGTCCATCAGAGTCTTATCTTCTGGGAAGTTGGAAGAGGAGGAAGGGTTCATTATGAGTGTGAGAGGTTCCCATGTTGTAAGACCTCCTGAAGGGAGATTGAGGACGTGCTCTGGCACTGATGCTAAGGAAGGCTCAGCCACAAGAGTTTAAGTAGGGAACAGCTTGACGTCCGTGATGGATGGAGTATTGTCCTGATCACTGTTTTCAATTGGCACTGGCAATGTCTCAACGGCACGGTGGGAAGAATCATCCACTTCTGATAAAAATCTTTTTTATCTGGCTTGTCGCAAAGCCAGAGTGTACTGACACTAAAATCTATTCTAGACTGCTCTGGGGCAAGTGCAGACTCTGACACTTTCTCAGGTTCTGGCATGTAGAACAAGCTGCCTATGCCTATGCCTTGCTGTGGGTCTGGAGGAGGGCCAGGGTTAGACACTGGCTGAGTGGTTCTTGCAGGGCACTTTCTATAATTCTGGGTGTGCCCGTAGGCTTTGCAAACACAACTATAGGAATTACTGAAATCTCTTTTGGAGGGATGCTTCAGAAGAGCTCCTCCTTCAGCTTAACCCCCGGGGTGTCTTTCTAGCCAATCAGTTAGCACTGTGTTAAATATTTTTGTAAACTGTACCCATCCACACCTCTCATGGGCAGCAGCTGCACCCTCGTAGTTGGCCATTTTGGCTGAGTTGCTACAGTTTGAATATTGCAACTACTCCAGATGATTTGTTGGTTGTGAAGGTGCTAGCAGTGCAAAAGTGGCACTGCATGGAAAGGCATTGCCTCTAGGCTTTCATTATAGGCACAAGTGAATAAAATGAGTTACCGTTCAAACAAGGGCACGGAGTGGAAATGACACTCTGAACTAGGCAGAGTGTAATGCAAATAAAATCAGAAAATTAGCCAGCATAAGGCTCGACTGGATTGGAAGCGTCCCTTAGGAATGGTTACACATGGAATGGGAACGGGAGTGCCCTTGAAATAAGATGGCACTGGCACTAAATGTGCAATGAGGTTCCGAAGAAGAGATATGACACACTACGGATGTACTGTACACACAGATGTGATTGAGTTCCGACGAACTAAATAATTCAAAGGCACATAAATTATATTAATAGGTTTGCAAGGCACAAAAATGTGCAGATTGGTTCATGAGGAACAGTGGACTGTTACAGAGAACAGTAAGCTTTGTTCATGAAGAATGGTGGACTGTTGCGAGGAACTTTAAGATTGGTTCATGAAGAACGGTTTGGTTAAGCTTACATGAGGCAATCAATAGTGAAGCCAATCATACATAGACTGAGTGATAAAAGCAATTAATTAAATGGCACGTATGAAAAAAAACAGAAGATGGTTAACTTGACCACAGACACAGTGGTAACACGGAGCACAGTTGTGAGTATTTGGAACAAAATGCGCAGTACAGAGCCTACAATTACAAAACCAACGTATAATTATTGTAACACGCTACACGAGTCAAAGCCTACAAATGCAAGGGTGTGATTATAACACAGTGCAGGGGTCAAAGCCTACAATGCAAAGGTATGATTAGCTTAAAGCATTTAATTAAATACCACGTAGTGGATGATGGCGCATACTTGAATTTGTGAAGAAACACAGGAAATGCTTAACTTGCCCACAGACACAATGGTAACACGGAGCAGAGGTGTGTTGTGCAATTAGAACAGAGTGAAATTAATCAAATAACATTCAGGGCAAAAATGGCACGAGAATAAGCAGTGTGGGCAACACACACAAAAAAGAAAATACAATTAGCACACTAAACACAATAATAAGTAAGTACAGGCTACGAATGAATTTGTAAAGTTCCCAATTAGGATACTGTATATATAATACTAGAAAATCCCAGTAAAAATAGGCGCCAACACATTAAAATGGGTTTGCTTTACTCGAAGCAATAATTAAATTAACTTGTCTTTTATAAAGCCACTGTCCCACGAGTGTTGATTTTTCGCTACGGAAAATCAACACTCCTGAGACAGTGGCGTGATTTCAGAGATTAACATCTGACACGTTAATTTGAGTTTGATGATCCGAAAGACTCGATTATTGTAAAGGCAATGGTGATATTTGAATCAGCTCATGTAGCCGAGCATAATCATGCATATTCCCAACAATGATGAGTAAAAAGGAATAACTTAAGGGAAAAATCTCCCTTGAATGGAATAAACAAAATGTAACTTAAGAATGAGTAATTATAAATTGCTTTCCTTGCAACAGGAATCATTACTTTTGTGAATAAAAGATAATAGCAGAGCTAATGAAGGTGCCAAAATTCCCCTTGCATTACAGTTAAAGATATGATAGTGAATAAGTGTTTTTTTTTTTTTTTTAAGAAGGGGTACATAAAAATGAACAACACTCGATGGAAAGAGGGATAAGTTCGCATTAATTTGACAGCTGCAACAGGTTCTCACAAAATGGTGGACCAGTTTGACAGCTACGAGTACATGTGGGCTTGTTATGACTGCTCAGCTAATACTCTGGTGAGTGAGATGCTGGGTGCAAAAGGAAATACACGAATCTTCTCCGATTGAATGATACATGAATATATGTAGAAGTGAACTAACGCTTGAAATCAAATGATTAATCTATGAGACTAGAGTTTTTTTTTTCTTTTTAAACATGACTGTTATTTTTAACACGAAAGCAGAGTGTTAGCTGGACCCCAGGTGTCGTTGGGGGAGGAGCTAACGTGAGGGGAGGCCTGACTCGCACATGGGTGCGTATGGTAGGTTGCCAACAGGGGTGAAATAAAGTGAATTTCTTTACAAACAGAGAGGATTGTGCACTTTCTCTCTACGTGTAGCTGTTCATGGATCACACACTAGCTAACTTCCTAACTGAGCTAACACATGCAAGATTGCTGCATGCAGAGCATACATTAACTCAAATAACTAAAATCTCATCCCTACTACCAAATGAATGGGAGGCGACACACTGCCTCGTCGACACTCGAGAAATGTTTGATGGCCGAAAATTTTGCGGACGCCGACTTAATCCACACGTGAATTATTTTTACTCCGATCGAGATTCACGTTAGACTTATTTCTGAATGAAATTTATGAGTCCCTATTCACTAGTTTCAAATGTGGCATGCATTATTCACTGATTTACACTTTCCTATTTCACGAGTTCAAAATAAAATTTACATTAATAAGTACCTTCTGTGTCCCTGGTGCCAGATTTGGCCTTTTTTTTTTTTAGGATTAATTTGCATGTTCGATCAATTCTACGAGTCTAGCTAGCCGGAGCTAATTGCTGATTAACTTGAAGAGATCTTGGCAAGGTCACTAATATTACGGATTCCAAGGATGCACAGGAATTTGCTTTACCGTAATCGATAGGGCTTGCAATAAAACCCTCGGAAGACTAACACAATGGCAAATTAAAGGTGGCAGATCTCACTAAAAATGTAAATGCACAATAAATCACTGAATTGGAGATTAGCACAAATTAAGGTGTGCATAAAGGGACAATATACAAAGGTCATTAATTTCAACAGTACAGTTATGTCAACCTTGGTAGGGTAGATTTCGCTGGTAAATCAGGATGGCGGAAAAAACGTCTCCTTGGTAAAAAGACTGACAACAGTCCGGAAGTGAAATAATTCCACATGAGACTACTACGAAATTATATCTCTCATAGAACGAGTTAACACAAGTTAAATGGGTTGCGGTACTCTAATAATTTCTAGCAAGAGAATGGCATTACTCTATGCACTTTTAGCAAGGAACACTGGCTTGGAGAAGTACAGTGTGGCAAAGTCAAAGGAAAAGGGGATTGAATTAAATTGTGAATTGTGAGAGAGAAATAACAAGGCTCTAATTAACCCTTGAATCCCAGGACGCACCGTAATTTGCTTCATTGCGATGATTGGATAGAATATTCTCCAGGTGAGGTAGACCTGAACTATCTTGTGGTAACATTTGGCTTAAATTTCAAGGTCCTCCAAGTTTGTGGAAAATGAGTGCCTGCCTGGTACAAGTCTCAGTAATCAAACGGGCAAAGCCTTCGTCTTACCAATACAGACTAACTGACGATCTCTGTCGACTTGCCCTTTTAAGGCAGAGAATGTGCTTTGGGCATGAATTCAGTTCACATCAATGACGTCACTGGCGCATAAATGCAGATTAGAGGGAAATATTCATGAACAGGAAACTGAAAAACATAGCGGGGGTTAATTAGGTTTGGGACTTAGCTAGAAAGGATCAATGGTTACCGTCTGGGTGTCTTCCTCAAGAGAGATAAACACCCTTCCTAATGACTGACTTTCTGAGACACTCCTAGATTCTTCCACCTTACTCCATATACTGTGGGTCTACATAGTCCCCCTACTCAATAAGAATGTTTTCTGAATTATTAACAAAATAAGCGGTATGGGGGGGCAGAAAACAGTATATATATATATATATATATATATATATATATATATATATATATATATATATATATATATATATATATATATATATATATATATATATATATATATATATATATATATATATATATATATATATATATATATATATATATATATATATATATATATATATATATATATATATATATATATATATATATATATATATATATATATATATATATATATATATATATATATATATATATATATATATATATATATATATATATATATATATATATATATATATATATATATGCGTGTGTGTGTGTGTGTGTGTGTGTATGTATGTATGTATGGAAGTATATGTGTGTTTGTAAAAAAACTGTCTTAAGGGTAAAGTTACTGTAATTAATAAGAAATTTTCTTCAACACCATCCTATATAAACAACATCCATCAATCGAGAAACCGATGGAGCTGATGTGGAGGGTGTAGAAACGTATAGTAAGACGATTACTTGTTGAGATCGATACAAACATTTTATTGTGGAAGCCCAAATTATAGCTAAAACCTTGTGGATTAGAAAATGTGTTGTAAACTGAAGGTGGTATAGATAACATTTTCATATTATACTTTGCTGATTGGGTATAACAACAAAGTAAAAAATGCGCCAAACTTCGGCGTATAATGCTATATGAAAATCTCAGCCACGGCCCATGAAACTGTCAGCCACGGCCCACGAAACTCTCAGTCACGGCCCGTTGGTGGCCTGGGTTGTTGGCACCTATAGCGGTGCAAGACGCACGATCATGGCTAACTCTATCCTTAAATAAGATAAAAACTACTTAGGCTAGAGGGCTGCAATTTGTTATGTTTGATAATTGGAGGGTGGATGATCAACATGCCAATTTGCAGCCCTCTAGCCTCAGTAGCTTTTAAGATCTCAGGGCAGACAAAAAAAGTGTGGACGGACAGACAAGTAGCCATCTCAACAGTTTTCTTTTACAGAAAACAAACGCTTGAAAATTGTCGAAAGTGTGAGAAAGTGTTAGCAAGAGGAGACTTGTAAAGGAAAATGTGAGCTAAAAGTAGGTTATCATGGTAAATGCAAGGTAGATTTAATTCATAAACTGTATTTTTGGGGGGAAATCAGTATGAAAAATGATGGTAGGGTGAGAGAAGAGGTGAATCACATAATAGGTAAAGTGATGAAGGTAGCAGGGTATGAAAAAATGTAAAGTCTCGGAGAAATTTTGAAGGCATTATTGAAACAACTTATGATTCGCCTGTCACCTGTTCTGTTTCGGCTGTCGATGTTTGGAGCGGAGTTATGATTCCGCCGTCACTTGTTATGAAATTCTCATGTAGGCTAAATGTTCGTTTGTCAGTCTGCACTTTTATTTGTATCTTCTACGGATTCCATCATAAGCTGACACCATTTGTAATGTTGATGTGTATCTGCACCAACACATGTGATGTTTCTTTACCACCTTCGAATGTCATGCTTTTATTCGTGGCCCATGTAAAGAAGTTTATTTTTCCTTTATAGATGCTTTATCGTTTTTGGCTTTGTTGTTATAGTAGCATTTAAGTCCCAGGAGATTTTTGGAAAAAGTAGTGCAGCTTTCTTGCTTCATTAACACACTAATTAAGATACATTATATTTACCAAAATAAGTGAATCAAAGTATGAATCAAGTGTGAGCCTTGCTTCTTCGGCTCATTACCAGTTCAATCGGTTCTGTTAGTTATAAACTTTCTAAATCTCTTGTTGAATTACTATCACCTGTTCTGGGTACTACTTTAAATTCCCATTTAGAAAACTCTGTTGATCTCTGTGTTAGACTTTCCCATATTGAATTATCAATGCTGGCAGATTGCAGTTTTAATGTGACATCTTTGTTACTAAAGTTCCTGATAACCCCATAGTATTTATCACTTATTTGGACTTGTATAATCTAGAGTTACCTATACCATACCTATACCATTATTATAATTAATTTATTATCCTTTGCATAAAACTGTAAATTCACTTTCAATGAAGTAATTATTATAAGTTAAATCTTCGGTATGGCTATTGTCAGTATGTGTTTAATTTAACGTAAATTAATTTGTTTTGAATAAGCCACTTTGGCAGTAATTATTCTTTTTGGAACGTAATGACCTGTTCCTCTCTACGACATTTCCTGACTTGTTGTTTAGTTTTAATTACAATGAGCTTCATTTTATTTTCACGTGTGGTTTGGCCTATTCTGCGTCCGGAGCTGTATTGGCGCTGTTTCTAGAGGACGGAGAGTTGTTTCTGGACCTTTAGCATTGTGTGGGCCTGCTTTATTCTTGATTGATTTTGAATTATCTCTGGATTACGATGCCTGCACTTTCATCAGTTGCACTGCTTTGGGAGATTGATTTATTCTTCCAGTCTACGCCCTTGGTCAATCAACACTGCCAAGAGGACCTCTTTACCAACTGGTAAAGTGTGATTGTTGCCCCTCGGACGGCCGTGTCCGTTGATGCGATCTTGCGGCGTAAAAGTGATTATTTAATCAGTCTGCGCCCTTTACGGCCAGTTATTTCCTTGCCAGGATATCTCTCTTACGTTTGGTTAGGTCTCAAGAAAATATATTATTATCGACCAGTGATTTAGAAGGCTGCGTTGGCCACTTCTTCTGTTTAGAGCTCAACAGAAGCAATTTTTTTTTATAAACATTTAGTCTAACAAGTTAGGTTATTCCTGTCTTTGCAAACATCCTCTTACTTTCAAGGCCCTCTCTTTAAAGTGTAATTGTATAGTCTATCTTAATTTGGTGTAAGAGTGTTTGTTATTCGATGTTTTCAGTGTGTGGTTGATTTTTTGTCTTTTGTTAATGTATTTTGTAAAAGAGGCTCAGTGGTCATTTCTTTCTAAAAGTTTGTATTAAATATTAAGGTTTTATTACTCAGTTTTCTTTATCCTCCTTGATTCCATCTCTGTACACTCTGTGGTGGCCATTCCACCTATTGTGGACTTGGTCGTCTGTGACTTTATTTGTATTTTTAAGAGACTTGTGTATGTTTGATGGGCGTGGGCCCATAACATTTGGCGACCTTTTGCCAGGATTTGTCGGATCCTGTAGTCATTAGAGTGTATAGAGTGGATTCTTGAAACCAATTTTGCAGCATAAGTAATACCTTCTCTCTGCTATTTTTGTGTTGATCAGTGTTTATAATTTTTTTCTTGACCGTGGTAGGATATTTGTGTAGTTATTGGTGTTCAGTGTATTGGATTTGTTTTAGTATATTCACGAGATACACTTATATATTTACTTGTGTGTAATTAATTTACTATGGCTGATTTGAATATCCGGAGCTCTTGAGTGGAGAGGGGCAGCAAGGACAGGTTGGCAGACTTGAATAAGCCTGATTTAGAGTGTAGCAGAGTTTGTTGAAATTTGAAAATCCTGGGTCTGTAAGGAAGAGACATTTGCTTCTTAATGTTTATGAAAGGTTAGGTGATGAAGGCAGAAAGTAAGCCAGAGACTAGGCAGGTGGAGGAGCGGTGTCAGTAGAGAATTTTAGATAGGCAGATTCAGTTGAAAAGAATGGAAATAGATCTCCAAGGTTGAAGGCTGAGAGAGAGAGAGAGAGGCAGCACAGACTTGCTATGCAAGCATTGAGTAATAGGGATTCTTCTTCTTCCCAACATAATGTGTCTGCAATGCCTTGTATTAATCTAACTGAAGCTCTAAAGTTAGTCCCAAATTTTCAGGAAGTTAACGTGGCAAGTTTTTGTTTCTTTTGAAGGGAATAGCTTCCAAGGTTGGAATGGCCAAAGAGTATTGGACCACTCTTATTTAGAGTAAGTGTTAGGTAAAGGCCAGAAAGTTTACGTTACCTTGGACGAAGATCTGTCCTCAGATTATGATTCTGTGAAGGCCATAGTTTTGAAGGCTTACGAGTTGGTACCGGAAGCATTTACCGACAACGCTTCCGTAATTTACAGAAGGAAAAAGGGCAGACTTTTGTAGAGTTCGCCAGGGCTAAAGAGAGCAATTTGCTGGCGACTGGTTAAAGTCTAAGAGTGACAGACTTGAGAAATTAAAAGAATTGATTTTGGTTGAGGAGTTTAAAAGGTCCGTGCCTAATGAGGTGAAGGTACACCTCGAAGAGTTAAAATTAGAAACTTTACAGGAGGTGGCAATTGCAAGTGATGAGTACCTCCTCTCTCCTTAAAAATATGTGATGAGGGAAATTGCCCAGAAATGAGAAATCTGGTTGGGTGAGTTAACAGGAGTAGTAATCAGAACAGGTATAATAGGCTTAATGTTAATTATGGTTTTCTCGTGCTACTCCTGTTAGCGCAGCTATAATAAGGCAGACTACAGATAACCGGAGAAGTTGAGAACTTTGACTTGTTTCTTCTGTTATAAGAAGGGACGTCAAGAGCATGTGTTAGCATGCATTTAAAGGTCACAAAAGGACCAGACGTCCGGTAATAGCCATTCGTAGGAATGAGAACGAGTCAGTGGCTGAGAACTCTAATAATCAGTGACTAGGCAATAAGTCACTGGCTCCTTTTCAGAAATTTTTGTCATAATTGGTTTTGTTCGCTCTGGGAATTCGACCCCAGGCAAAGAAAGGTTAAAATTTTGCGTGACACTGAGGCTGCTCAGTCTTTAATTCTCCAGAAGTGTCCTTACCTATTGATTGGGAATGTTCAAATAAGGAATATGTTTTGTTAAAAGTAGTTTTCCAGATACGATCAGGTCTTACCCGGTTGAGAGTTTTTATTTATCATGCCCGTCTTTTTCAGGTTATTTAAAACTGGCCATTATTGATAAATTTCCTATTAAAGATGTGGATTTGAGGTGTTAGGAATGATGTCGCCTAATAAATAAAACTTTCCCTATTGTATTAAGTTCGATAATGAAATATCTGTAGTCACTCGATCGAGAGGCTAGCAAATGAGTGTTGACCTCAGCTGGCGAGTCGGTAGTTGATGTTGATTTGAAGTAGTTTAGATCGTATTAGCTTAGTTATAGATAGTGAATTGTGTTGGATAATAAGCTTAATTGGACTACTAAGGAACTTATTTCAGCTCAGAAAATAGATTCTAAGACCTGCCAGTTGAGTCTGGCGAAATTACGGATTTGACTGTCCCTTGATTTAAGATAGTTAATATCTTTGTATAGAATAAGTAGACCTTTTGATGCCATTAACACAGGTTGTGAAATTGTTAAACAGATTGTGGTTCCTTTTGTTTATCGAAAGAAAGGAGTTAATGGCGTGGCTCATGAAAATGGTTTGGCTGGTCATTTTGGTGTTTTAAAACCCTCGTAAATTGTGTGAAAATTATTTTTGGCCTAAGATGAAAGATGATGTTAAAAAATTTTGTAAATAGTTGTGATGCGTCGCCAAAGGTCAGGGAAGCCTAATCAGCCAATTCCAGGCACCATTACATCCCTATTTCCTGTTGTTTCCTGAACCGTTCAGAAGGTAATTATTGACGTGATTGGTCCCCTGCCGAAAACTCGTAGTGGCAATCAGTATATTTTAACAATTATGGATAGGATGTCTCGATATCACAAGGGCAATACCACTACGAAATGTAAAATCTGTTAAAATTGTTGAAGTGAGTGAATTTTCACCAGAGTTCCGGAATGCCCAAAGTAATTCAGTCGATTGAGTCTAATTTTCTGATAAATTATTTAGGGAAGATGGCTGAATTAAAAATTAAACATATGACTTCTTCTCCATACCACTGAAGTCAAGGTGTTTTGGAACGATTTCATCAAACCATGAGTCTATGATAAAAAAATATTGTTTGGTTAATGGTTCTGAATGATGGGAACTACCTTGTTATTATTTGCATTTAGGTCAGTGCGGAGTCGGTCTTTAGGATTTTCACCTTTCAGCCTTATTTTTGGTCATTGTGTGCGTGGTCCATTGGATGTGGTTCGTGAATCTTGGAGACGCCCTGATATGAATTTATTAGATTATGTTAGTAATTTGGGTGATAAGTTAACGAAGGCTTGGAAGTTTGCTGGTGAAAATTTATTGTGTAGCCAAAGAAAATGAAATACTTTTTTGACCGAGAAAGACTAAGGGCGTGAATTTTGTAGTGGGTGATAATGTTTTGGTATGCTTCCCATTCAGGAAACCCTTTAAAAGCTATTTTCAGGACCGTGGAAAATTTTAAAGAAAGTAAGTGATGTTGGAGTATTTAGTTGAAACTCCTGAAAGGAGGAAGACCCTACCAGTTGTGTCACATAAATATGTTAAAAACTTATAAAGTGGTAAACAAATTATTCCAGTCGTTTGGTTAGTTGGTCATACTTCAAAGTGTAATGATATTAATTCTTTTCTTTTCCAGACGTGGGTAATTTTGATGATGATTGTTTTGATGGTGCCGAATAGCTAATGATAATGGACATTCTTTAGAAAATTTTCATAAATGGTTTCACATTTAGTTTAGTAGAACAGGGATCTTTATGAAAAAGTTAGTTTTTTTAGTTATAAGATTTATTTTCACGTGTTCAGGACAGACCACTGTGCTTGAACATGATGTGGATGTGAATCGCGCAACTCGGTAAAACAATCCTTACAGGTTAAATCCATTAAAAATGATGTTGTGGATAAAGAGGTTGATTATATGTTACGACACGGGCTGATCGAACCTTGACAGTCCGTGGTCTTCACCTGTTGTTTGGTAAGAAGCAGGATGGTCAATTCGGGCTTTGTTTTGATTACCGCAAAGTCAACGAGGTGCAAAGCCTGATAGTTACCCTTTACCCAGATAGGACTGTATTGACAGGATAGAATTCAAAATATAACTAAATTTGATTTGTTGAAGGGGTATTGGCAAGTTCCGGCTGTCAAATGGAGCGCAGGATTTGTCAGCGTTTATGCATGTGAGGACTCTACCAATGTAAAAGTAATGCCTTTTGGGATGAAGAATGCCGCTCTGCGACCTTTCAAGGTTAATGAATGCTGGTCAAGGTTTGGAGAGGGTGTATTTGTTTTTATATTGATGATATTGTAATTTATAGTGACTGGGACACCCATCTTAAACGTATTAGGCTTTATTTCAGGTACTTAAAGCTGGTTTGGTTATAAACCTAAAGAGTGAGTTGCAAAGCAAGGTTGTTTATTTGGGTCACGAAGTAGGATTTGGAGAAAGTGGCTCCAAAACAGGCAAACGTAGACTCTATTAGACATATTGAAATACCGAAGTGCTTCGCAGGGATGTCCAAGAAAATTCCTTGGTCTAGTAGGGTATTGCAGTAGATTGTTAGAATTTTTCTGATATACAGCTGAGCCCCTGACTAATTTATTCACGTAAGAATGTGACTTTTGTATGGACTAATGATGCCCAAAATGCCTTTGAAAATTTAAAGCGGGTCTAATGAATTTCCTATTTAGCTCCTGATTTTGACGTTCCTTTTTCGCTTGCTACTGATGCGAGTGATGTTGGGGTTAAGGCAGTTTTGTTGCCAGGAAGATGCTCGTAGGAATTATCTCATCCTGTTGCTATTTCTCAAAAAGTTATCGGCTGCGGAAATACTCGACTGTAGAGAAAAGAGACTTTTGCAAGGATTAATTTGTATAAATCATTTTCAGGTGTATTTATCCTCTACAGGGACTCCGATTAAAATATTAACGGATCATAATCCGTTGGTTTTCTTGAACAGAGTTTAGGAATAAAAATCAACGGTTGATGCGTTGGAGCCTCCTGCTCCAGGAATGGAATTTTAACTTTTCACACATTCCAGGCAAAAGTATTTATGCGCTGATGGCTGTCAGCATCAGTGATGACTGATCGATAGGTTGATTTGAGAAAAAACCTTTTTTTGTTCTTCAATAAAGTTGTTTTGTATATACTTATTTTAATTGATTTGATTAATCCTATAAATTTATTGAATGTACAGGTTTCAGGTGTATTTAGTAATAATGTTGTGTCAGGTGTTTTTGTTTGTAAAATAATTTAGGATTAAATTACTTAAGATTAAGATGTTAAATGTCGTGATTTGCAGGTTTTTCTTCAGTGTCGTCTTTGCTTAAAGTGGTTAAGGTTACTTTTGATTTCTGTTACTTTAGTATGTGTTATTAGTGGAGAGCTAATTTTGGAGTGTTGCCATTGTCTTCATGTATCAGGATTAATTCTAAGAGTGTTACCATTGTCTTGTATATGTCCATTAATGATGTGTGTATTTAGGCCCAAACCCGTTTGAGTGTGGGGACTTGCTCTCTGAAGTGTAGAGGCACTGAAGCTGAGTGAAGTGTAGTGAAAAGACGCTCTTTGAAACTCAGTGAGTTGCAGAAACAAATAGTGTTGAGTAAGGACCTTCTCTGGGTGAAAAAGAGGCGTATTGGAAAGAGTGTTATGAAGGGCCACAATATTGAGTGTGGCGTAAATCATTGATATGTGAACAGTGTGTTACGTTTTTCTTATTTTAGTGATTGATAGTTGGATTTTTATAAATCATTAATCATATACTGTTATGTCCTGTACTTTATTTATGCCAATGGTCACATTCAGATTGCTTTCTTTGCATAGCTTGGATAGGTCACGGCTCACGGGTCTGCTGTAATACCGTTTTTAGGCGCTACTATCTTTGGTGTATGAATGGTGACCTAGACTAAGTTGGGATTAATTTATTAAGGTTTTTAGTCCTTATTTTGTTTGACTGATATTTGTGTTTTCAGAATAATTTAGCGAGTCCGCGGCTCACGGGTCTATGTACGGCCGTTTCTTAGGCGCTACAGGCTGGTATATGAGTAGTGACAACTTGGATTTGAGGTAACACTAGCCCCATTGTGGTCGATTTATATTTTTGGTTATCAGTTATCTGATTTAGTCTAATAATAGGTTAGTCTTGTTAATATTGCTGCTCTGCTGTAACCTGTACTTGCTCCACTTGTGAGTTCATGGGGATATTACCATATTCTTCATATGTTGATACTGATGTTATTTTGTGGTCACTATAAATTGTTACTTGTATTAGTTTTAAGTCATAATATTAAGGTTAAGATTTGATATCTAATGACTGTAATGAAAGTGGTACAAAATTTTGCCACTATCTCTAATCTATTTTTGGCGACAATGTGATAAAGTATTCTCAATAACTTTTTTGAGTTTTGTCATTGGACTTGAATTTTTCTTGTGTCCCTGTTTTCATTTCATATAGGTGAATTACTATATTTGTTTTGATATTAGCATTTTTATATATTTCTTTGAATTTTGATTAAGTTCAATACTTTTAGAAAAATTTTTCTTGTGGAAAATTTTTTTGACTAGGTGAGAGGGTGTCAGTATGTGTGTTTAATTTAACGTAAATTCAATTTTGTTTTGAATAAGCCACTTTGGCAGTAATTATTCGTTAGAACATGTGACCCTGTTTCCTCCTCCCCGACATTTCTGACTTGTTGTTTAGTTTTAATTTAATGAGAGCTTGTTTTATTTTCACGTGTGGTTTTGGCTTCTCGTCCGGAGCTGTATTCATTGTGTTTCTCGAGACGGAGAGGTTGTTTTCTGGACCTTTAGCATTGTGTGGGCCTGCCTTATTCTTGATTGATTTTAGTTATCTCTGGATTACGATGCCTGCCTTTTTCATCAGTTGCTGCTGCTTTGGGAGATTGATTTGTTCTTCAGTCGCCCTTGGTCGTGGCGCACTGCCGGGGACCTCTCTGCCAACTGGTAAGATTGCTGATTGCCCCTCGGACGGCCGTGTCCGTTGATCGTCTTGCGACGTAAAAGTGATTATTTAATCAGTCTGCGCCCTTTGTCCAGTTATTTCCTTGCCAGGGGACCTGCTTACGTTTGGTTAGGTCTCAAGAAATATATTATTATCCTCGACCAGTGGTTTGAAGGCTGCGTTAGCCACTTCTTCTGTTTGAGATCAACAAGGAAGCAATTTATTTTTTTTTTTATAAACATTTAGTCTGTAACAGTTAGGTTATTCTGTCTTTTCGACATCCTATTGCTCAGGGCCCTCTCTTTAAAGTGTAATTTGTACCGTCCTATCTCTTAATTTGGTCATGTAAGAGTGTTTGTTATTCGATGTTTTCAGTGCCTTGGTTGATTTTTGTGTTTTATTTAATGTATTTTTGTAAGAGGCTCAGTGGTCATTTCTTTCTAAGTTTGTATTAAATATTAAAAGGTTTATTTTCGGTTTTTCTTTATCCTCATGATTCCATCTCTGTCACACTCCTGTGGTGGCCATTCCACCTATTGGACTTGGTCGTCCTGTGACTTTATTTGTGTTTTTAAGAGCTTTGTGTATGTTTACGATGGGCGTGGGCCCATAACATATAAGAACCCTCTTCTGCCTTTTGTCTAATATTTACACGGAATTCTTGAAGTCTAGACATTCGAAGTCGATTCCTAAGGTGTTTTGGGTTAGATATGTAGACAGTTGTTTGTATTGTAAACGAAAATGAATGTAATATTCCTGATTTCTGCCGCAAACCTTTAATAATCTTGTACCATCCATAAAATTCACAATAGAATATGAAGAAAATAATTGTATACCATTTTCTGGATGCTTAGTTATCAGAAATAACACCAATTTTGTTTTAAAGTATATAGGAAACCCATGAATAGTTTACATCATATATGTATTTTACTCTAACCATGTTAAAAATTAAAGTATCAGCATTTTCGAAAATGTGTATCTTATAGCTCTTAGAATTTGAGTCCTGAATTTTTGGAAGGTTTAAGGTATTGATAAAATAGGAGATTCATTATGTTACCCTCCATATTTTTAGAACTTTGTAAAAAAAAAAACTAAAACTGACATATTACAATCCAACCAGTGCTATATTTAGAAAGCTTTTAGAATATTCTCTGTTTACCATTTCATCCTAATTTCATTCCTGCAGTACCCATTTTAAAAGTATTGATATTAACTTAGTATTTAAATATAATAATATTTTTGAAAATAAACTAATTAAGAGAATAGCTTTTTAATTCAAACAATATTGTATACGTATTTCTTGCAAAGAATGTAATAAGATTTCTATTGGTTAAACATCAAAAGGACTAAAAGTAAGAAGCTCCCAACGCAAATATTGCCATTTCAAGAGGCATTGTGGATCATTGGCTTCAGACAGACCGTACAATGAACTTGGATAAGTCAGCAGTAATCTACAAGGTCAGTTACCATCAGAAAGATATCTGCTAGAGACTGTGTTCATTAGGCTACTTCCACCAGGAATGTTAATTTCACTCTGGGTTATACCTTGATCCTTTGTCCCTGTCTTTGTTGTTTAAAGACCATGCTGTCCAGATTATCCAACTGTAACCCTGAGCCCCATTCGATTTTGTATATAAATCTCTGTCAACTTTTTACTCAGTGTGAACTTGAAAATGTCAGGAGGCAAAGTACGAAAGTACTAGATCAAGAATCCCGTTTCCTCACCTTCCAGCATGGACTTAGTGATATTCTCAAGCTGTATTGGATATATATATATATATATATATATATATATATATATATATATATATATATATATATATATATATACCTGTATATACTGCTCTATATATATAATATATATATATATATATATATATATATATATATAACAACAAGCAGGAGTCAAGGAACGACAGTCAACGAGACAGTTGCATATTTATTAGAAGCATTCATATTGCTTAAGCATCATCAGTCTGTAAATTGAAAATGCATTGATTCTCTAATTTAAAATAAAGCTAAATTAAAAAACGGCAGTTACATTCCTTTAAAATTACAACATACGCCAAAGTAAAAAGAAAGGAGATTTTTTTCTTCTAAGTCTACCTGATCAATAGAGAGGGGAAAGACGAAGTGAGACCACAAGTTCACGCATGCCCAGAGTATGCATAGGCCAAGAGAGTGCAGGGAGAAGAAGACACGTTGGAGTTTAAAGAGTTGCATGACGTTTAATAAACAAGACTCAAGGGTCGTTAAGTAAATGATTGTTGGTAGTTCCCAGGATGGAAAAATGTTTTTATCTGTATTAACCTTATATATATATATGTATATATATATATATATATATATATATATATATATATATATATATATATATATATATATATATATATATATATATATATATATTCATATGTATGCATATGTATTTATATATGTATATATTTGTATGTATGATCATTTATTGTGATTTGATCATGCACAATGCATTTATCCTCGGGCTGTGAGCATGTGGAGACTGAACAAGGAGGGCAGTGCACAGGTGTTAGCAAAATCCCCGACACAGCTGTTGCCTGGAAAATCCTGTCATTTATAGACTGAATTGTCTATTGCGCCTCGTCGTTTTGTTGTAGGAAGCGCAGGCTTTTGTTTTATTTAAAATGAGTGACCTCGCGCTACAGCTTGTGCTCTGAGCGTTCATGAATCTCAGCCCTCTCTCACTTCTGTGAAGATGATCGAGATCAGGTACTGTTTGTGGGTCGCTGTTTTTCGTTTCCTGAAGCCTAAGTCAAGTAACACAGTATTTCAGCCTCCAGAACAGAGCAGCCATTTGGATTATCTACAAACGATTTTCCATGTTAATACTAATTCTGAGCCCGTTGGGGGTTAGTGCCGTCAATGCACCTTATGTGGTGCACTGCAGGCATTATTAAAGGTTGTTTGCAGCGTCCCTTCGGCCCCTATCCGCTAGCCCTTTCATTCTTTTTTGCACTATACCTCCGTTCATATTCTCTTTCTTATCTTTCTTTCTCCACTCTCTCATAACAATTGATTCTACTAGTGCAACTGCTTTAGAGAGTTTTCCCCTATTTACACCTCTAAACCTTTTTACCTGTCAAATTCCGCTTCAGCACTGGACCTCATCATCATGGGTCCCAGGGCTTGCGCTTTAGCCTAAATTATATATTCTATTCTATTACTATTTAGAAAAGCTCCCATCACCGTTGATGCTGCGAGATGAAAAGTCGAAACTACACTGAGTTATGTTGCTCTCTCTCTCTCTCTCTCTCTCTCTCTCTCTCTCTCTCTCTCTCTCGACATCTGACTTACACCAGTGGTTTTATTCTGTTCCTATCGTCAACCTCATTTCAAAGTCATCCATTTGTGCGCCAATATCTTGCTTTGTCCAAAATGGATTTACCTCGTTTTGCTGTCTTCAAACAATCGATAATTGGAAACGGCCAGATTGATTCCACGCCGGGAAATGAAAGAAGATTATGATGGCCTCATTCCGCATAACTTCATGCGGATCATCAAATCGAATTCACTGGACCTTGGAAGTCATTCCAAAGTAAAGAGAATTCGGTCTGAGCCGCTAGTTTTGCTTTACACTTGTGAGCATAAATGGAATGGAATAGAATATAAAATTTAGGCCAAGGCCAATCGCTGCTGGGACTTATAAGTTATTCTTACTGAAACAAATTGAGCAAAGGTCTGAAAGGTGTAATAAAACTTCTCATTTGCACTGTGAAACAATTTTTAGGAGAGAATTGAAAGTAGGAGGAAGAAAGTGACTACGAACGGAGGTACAGTAGAAGGGATGAAATGGAATGCAGCCAGGGCCTGAAAGGACGCTGTTATGAGCCTTAAATAATGCCACCACAGTGCACCTACATGTGAAGTGCACTACCCTCCCCTACTGGGACCCAGCTAACAACAACTATTTATTTGTGTTCCTTTCCTCTGAAATCATACAGATAATAATAAAGGAAGCTTAAAGTGATTACAAATGAAATCTGTATTTCTGAGGCTCCTCCTGCCAATCACTCCATCGGAATTCCCATAAAAGCAACTTTAAAATAATTGATTATTCGTAAAGATTTCGATCACCCGGGAGTTAAATAGATTTTCTTTACTTTTTCGGAGATGTATGCGTTATAAACTATCTCTCCTGACCTTCAGCCTATGTGTTCAGTCTCTCTCTGTATACATATGTTATTTACATTCTAGAGCCGGAAGAATGAAAATGGATTTTTAATTAACTGCAGCAAGGCCAACCTGTGATCAAGATGTAAGTGATAAATGTAATGAATAAACTGACTTACCTTGATATCTTGATACCTTGAAGTGGAGGTCACCTTGTTAAGAATAACCAGTAAATGCTTTAAACTGAATTTATTTACAAATGAAGCAATCAGGAAATTAATATGAAAGGGCTGACTGAGCAGCAAGCAAGCACATACAAGGTGCAATAAAGCTAGACACTGCATAGCAAATCGCTGAATCTGAAAAGGCTGCAGCCCTGAAATAGTTCAACACTCTAATGGCTTTACTGTGGACTGGTTCAGCGATTTTGGTAGTTAACCGTAAGGGGCCAGTTGAGCATCAGTGTAGTAAAACAGGTTTGGGGAGGTGGACGGATTGAGCTTCAGTGTGAAGTAGAATTATGCACCACTGTTATGGTAATAATGATTCGAAACAAAGGTCCCAATACTTCTATATGCTATAAATTCACTAATGGCAACTTTTATACAGACGTGAGAGTTAGGCCAATATCAGTAATGCTTGTGACTTCAAGGGGAAAAGTACTGCATCTCTCTCCCTCTCTCTCTCTCTCTCTCTCTCATGAGACTTTGTAAATTTGCATATGTAAATATACGAAGGAGTTTGCTGTTGTTTATTATTTTTGTCTTTACGATAGTATGTCAGTTGTAAATGTAATTTTACAAAAGTACAAAGATTTATTAAAAGCATTAAAAGTAAAAAAGGATTACTGAATCTTCCTTCTCACTAAATTATGTGAATACTTTACAACAAATATGCCAAAAATTAATTTACTGCTTTTATTTCTTATCTGTTTTGATATTGTGTGAGCAGTAATAATAATTTTACAAAATACAATAAATTTATTTATTAGAAAAAAACATATATAAGTTGGTAAAATTTACGATTGTCTTGTAAATGCTGAGGCCCCACAAAAGAGTGGTTGTAAATAGTGATTTTCAACTTCTCGTGGAAGGTAGGAGAAAATTTTTAGAATTTTTTATTTATACAGTGTGAATGTGCAGCTGCTTATCATTCTCTTTCCATTGATGTGATTTTTTTATTTTGCAGACCTCCAAAGTTTCCCCAGTCTGGAGTGCTCTGCACATTGATAGATATGCCGTCCCTTAAGGGTTAACGCAACTGGATCACTAAGGGAGGAACTGTGTCTGAGTGCCCTGGACTCGTAATCAGAAGACTCTTGCATGTAAGCAGAATGACAGTTAAACATCTGGGGCTATTTTGGTTCATGAGGCGGGGCAGACAACTCCGAGAGCTAGATGGATCATAATGAAGTATTCAGGTTAGCATTCAAATAAAATGATTTTTCTCTCCATAAATTACTTATGCAAGATGGAGGAATTGATCAATTAGATCTGATTAGCACATGGAGCCCAACACTATGGTGGGAATGCCTAATTATTATCACTGAACTAATTTAATTTGAGCTTAGGACAAGTCATAAGGGGGCAAATGGGTGTGCTAAGGCCCCAGTTGAACAAAGGGGCTTTGATTAGGAGAATGAAAAGTTGGAAATACTCAAAATGGAGATAAATTCACGAGAAGAGAAAGAACTGGCATTAAACAGCAAATTCCATATGTACCTTATCTCATTTGTGTATGGAGCTCGTTTACAAAAGACAAATTTCGGCCACAGGAGGTTTGAGATTTGAGCCAGCTTGAAAAGGAAGGAGGACCACATCGACTTGATGTGTGCATGTCAGCAAGCAGGGTGTGATGCATCTCATTCAATTTTTTGGGTTGGGCACAGGACATCGGTTGATGTGAAAATAATGCGCAAAATTCTTTGAATTTTGAGTTAAGTTCAATATACTAAGTCCTGTGTGGAAAGAATTACACTGTTGAGCGAGAGGTGTCGGTATGTGTTTAATTTAACGTAAATTAATTTGTTTTGAATAAGCCACTTTGGCAGTAATTATTCGTTGGGAACGTAATGACCCTGTTTCCTCCTCCCCGACATTTCCCACAACTCTTGTTTAGTTTAATTACAATGAGCTTGTTTTATTTTCACGTGTGGTTTGGCTTCTCGTCCGGAGCCTGTATTCAGCGCTGTTTCTCGAGGACGGAGAGTTGTTTTCTGGGCCTTTAGCATTGTGTGGGCCTGCCTTATTCTTGATTGATTTTGAATTATCTCTGGATTACGATACCTGCCTTTGTCAGTTGCTGCTGCTTTGGGAGATTGATTTATTCTTCCAGTCTACGCCCTTGGTCAGTAACACTGTAAGGGGACCTCTCTGCCAACTGGTAGGTGTGATTGCCCCTCGGACGGCCGTGTCCGTTGATCGATCTTGCGACGTAAAGAAGTGATTATTATTTAATCCAGTCTGCGCCCGCTGTCCAGTTATTTCCTTGCCAGGGGGACCTCTCTTACGTTTGGTTAGGTCTCAAGAAAATATATTATTATCCTCGACCAGTGGTTTGAAGGCTGCGTTAGCCACTTCTTCTGTTTAGAGATCAACTTAAGGGAAGCAATTTATTTTTTTTTATAAACATTTAGTCTGTAACAAGTTAGGTTATTCTGTCTTTTCGACATCCTATTACTTTCAGGGCCCTCTCTTTAAAGTGTAATTGTATAGTCTATCTTAATTTGGTGTAAGAGTGTTTGTTATTCGATGTTTTCCAGTGTGTGGATTTTTGTGTTTATTTAATGTATTTTGTAAGAGGCTCAGTGGTCATTTCTTTCCTAAAAGTTTGTAGTAAATATTAAAGGTTTTATTTTCGGTTTCTTTATCCTCCTTGATTCCATCTCTGTACACTCTGTAGTGGCCATTCCACACCTATTGTGGACTTGGTCGTCTGTATTTGTTGTGTTTTTAAAGGACGTGGCATGTTTGATGGCGTGGGCCCATAACACTATGGGAACCCTCTTCTGCCACTTTTGTCTAATATTTACGGATTCTTTGGTCTAGACTTGTTCGAAGTCGATTCCCTAAGGTGTTTTAGGTTAGATATAGTGAACGATTGTTTTATGTATTGTAAACTTGAAAATGAATATAAATATTCTGATTTCTTACAAACAACTAATAATCTTGTACCATCCATAAAAAATTCACAATAGAATATAGAAGAAAATAATTGTATACCATTTCTGGATGTCTCAGTTATCAGAAATAACATAATTTTGTTTTTACTAAGTATACAGGAAACCCATGAATAGTTTTATCATATATGTATTTTTACTCTAACCATGTTAAAAATTAAGGTATCAGCATTTTCAGTATGTATCTTATAGCTCTTAGAATTTGATCCTGAATTTTTGGAAGGAGTTTAAAATTATTGATAAAATAGGAGATTCATTATGTTACCTCCATATTTTTTAGAACTTTGTAAAAAAAAAAAAGCAAAACTGACATATTACAATCCCAGCCAGTGCTATAGAAAACTTAAGAATATTCTCTGTTACCATTTCATCTAATTTCATTCACTCACAGTACCCATTTTAAAAGAAGTATTGATGTTAACTTAGTATTTAAATATAATAATATTTTGAGAAATAAATAATTAGAATATTGCAATTCAAACAATATTGTATACGTATTTCTTGCAAAGAAATGTAATAAGATTTCTATTGGTTAAACATCAAAAGGACTAAAAAGTAAGAAAGCTCCCAACACCAAATAATATTGCCATTTCAAGAGGCATTGTGGATCATTGGCTTCAGACAGACCATGCAATGGTTGGATAGAATCCATGATCAATCTAAGGTCAGTTACCATCAGAAAGATATCTGCTAGAGACTGTGTTCATTGAAGCTACTTCCACCAGGAATGTTAATCTCCACTCTGGGTTATACCTTGATCCTTTGTCCCTGTCTTTGTTGTTTAAAGAACATGCTGTCCAGATTATCCAACTGTAACCCTGGGCCCCATTCGATTTTGTATATAAATCTCTGTCAACTTCTATCAGTGTGAACTTGAAATGTAGAATAAAATTACGAAGTACTAGATCAAGTCAGTTTTCACTCACCTTCCAACATGGACTTAGTGATATTCTCAAGAAGCTGTATTTGGATATATATATATATATATATATATATATATATATATATATATATATATATATATATATATATATATATATATATATATATATATATCTCAACAACAAGCTTGAGTCCAAAGAGACGACAGTCCTTGAGACAGTTGCATATTTATTAGAAACGTTTCCTGTTACTTAAACACATCATCAGTCTATGGAATTAGAAAAATACACATTAATTCTCTAATTTAAAATAAAGCTAAGTCAAAACTAATAATTCTGTTCTTTAAAATTACAACACATACATAAAAAGTAAAAAGAAAGGAGATTTTTTCTTTAAGTCTACCTGATCAATAGAAGGGGAAAGAGCCAGTGAGACCACAATTCCGCATGCCAGAGTATACTTAGGCCAAGTGCAGAGAGGAGAAAGAAGACGTTGGAGTTTAAAAGAGGTGCATGACGTTTAATAAACAAAGGCTCAGGGTCGTTAAGTAAGCCAGTTGTTCTGGTAGTTCCCAGGATGGAAAAATGTTTTTATCTATATTAACATACATATATATATATATATATATATATATATATATATATATATATATATATATATATATATATATATATATATATATATATATATAATTAATGTATATGTATTTATATATGTATGTATATTTGTATATATGATGTTTGTTGTGATTTGATCATGTACTGTCATTTATCCACTCGGGCTGTGAGCATGTGGAGACTGAACAGGAGGGCAGTGCACAGGTGTTAGCAAAATCCCCGACACAGCTGTTGCCTGGAAAATCCTGTCATTTATATGAACTGGATTGTCTGTGGCGCCTCGTCGTTTTGTTGTAGGAAGCGCAGGCTTTTTTGTTTTATTTAAAATGAGTGACCTCGGCGGCTACGGCTTGTGCTCTGGCGTTCATGAATCACAAGCCCTCTCTCACTTCTGTGAAGATGATCGAGATCAGGTACTGTTTGTAGGTCGCTGTTTCGTTTTCTGAAGAAGCCCCAGTCAGAAGGCAACACGACATTTCAGCCTCCAGAACAGAGCAGCCATTTTGGATTGTCTACAAACGATTTTCCATGTTAATACTAATTCTGAGCCCGTTGGGGGTTAGTGCCGTCAATGCACCTTATGTGGTGCACTGCAGGCATTATTTAAGGTTGTTTGCAGCGTCCCTTCGGCCCCTATCCGCTAGCCCTTTCATTCTTTTTACTGTACCTTCGTTCATATTCTCTTTCTTCTATCTTTCTTTCCACTCTCTCATAACAATTGATTCATAGTGCAACTGCTTTGAGGTTTTCCCCTGTTACACCTCACAAACCTTTTTACTGTCAAATTCCGTTTCAGCACTGAATGACCTCATAGGTCCCAGCGCTTGGCCTTTGGCCTAAATTCTATATTATATTCTATTACTATTTACATTCTCCCATCACCGTTGATGCTGCGAGATGAAAGGTAGAAATTACTGAGTTATGTTGTCTCTCTCTCTCTCTCTCTCTCTCTCTCTCTCTCTCTCTCTCTCTCTCTCTCTCTCTCGACATCTGACTTACACCGAGTGGTTTTTTATTCTGTTCCTATCGTCAACCTCATTTCAAAGTCATCCATTGTGCGCCATCATCTTACTTTGTCCAAAATGGTTACCTCGTTTTGCTGTCTTACGCGACAATCGATGGTAGAAGCAGCTTAGATTGGACCACGCCAGGAAATGAGAAAAAGACACTGATGGCCTCATTCACTCACTTCATGCGGATCATCAAATCGAATTCACTGGACCTTGGAAGTCATTCCAAAGTAAAGAGAATTCGGTCTGAGCCGCTAGTTTTGCTTTACACTTGTGAGCATAAATGGAATGGAATAGAATATAAAATTTAGGCCAAAGGCCAATCGCTGGGACCTATGAGGTTATTCAGCACTGAAACGGAAATTGAGAGCAAAGGAGTTTGAAAGGTGTAACAGGAGGAAAACTTCTCATTACTGTGAAACAATTACAGGAAAATTAATAAGGAGGAAGAAGTGACTACAACGGAGGTACCCAGTAGAAGGGATCGAAATGGAATGCAGCAGGAGCGACGCTGTTATGAGCAACAAATAATGCCTGCAGTGCCTATGTGAAAAATGCACTACCTACAGGACCCAGCTAACAACAACTATTTGTTGTGTTCCTTTCCTCTGAAATCCTTTACAGATAATAATAAAGGAAGCAAAGTGATTGCAAATGAAATCTATTTCTAGGAGCTCCTCCTGCCAATCACTCCATCAGGAATTCCCATAAAGCAACTTTGAAATAATTGATTATTCGTGAAGATTTCGATCACGGGAGTTAAATAGTTTTCTTTGCTTGCTCGAATGTCGTTATACGCTCTCTCTGACCTTCAGCCTATGTGACTCAGTCTCTCTGTAGCCATATATTGTTGTTACATTCTGAGGCCGGTTGGAAGAATGATGGATTTTAATTAACTTTACCTTAAAGGCCAACACAAAGCGATCAGAATGTAAGTGATAAATGCAATGAATAAACTGACTTACCTTGATATCTTGATACCTTGAAGTGGAGGTCACCTTGTTAAACTATAACCAGTAAATGCTTGAAATTGAATTTATTTACAAATGAAGCAATCAGGAAATTAATATGAAAGGGCTGACGGAGCAGCAAGCAAGCACATACAATGTGCAATAGGCAAGACACTGCATAGCAAATCCTGAATCTGAAAAGAGCTACAGCCCTGAAATAGTTCAACACTCTAATGGCTTTGAAGTAGAGGACTAGTTAAACGATTTTGGTAGTTAACCTTAAGGGACAGGATTGAGCATCAGTGTGAAGTAAAACAGGTTTGGGGAAATTGGACAGTTGAGCTGGTGTAGTAGAATTATGCACCACTGTTATGGTAATAATGATTCGAAACAAAGGTCCCAATACTTCTATATGCTAAATTACTATTAGCAGCTTTATACAGACATTGAGAGTTAGGCCAATATAATGTGTAGCGACCAAGGGAAAAGTGTGCTGCATCTCTCTCCCTCTCTCTCTCTCTCTCTCTCTCACATGAGACTTTTTGTAAATTTGCATGTAAATATACGAAGGGGTTGCTGTTGTTTATTGTTTTTGTCTTTTACGATAGTATGTCAGTTGTAAATGTAATTTTACAAAGAAAATTATAAGATTTATTAGAAAAAGCATTTAAAAGTAAAAAAAAAAGTTACTGAATCTTCCTTCTCATAAATTTATGTAGATGCTACAACAAATATACCCAAAAATTTATTACTGCTTTTTATTCTATTATCTGTTTGATATTGTGTGAGCAGTAATAATAATTTTACAAATACAATAGAATTTATTTATTAGAAAAAACATATATAAGTTGATAAAATTTTGATTGTCTTGTAAATGAGGCCCCACAGAGAGTAGTTGTAAATAGTAATTTTCAACTATAGTAGGTAGGAAAATTTTTAAGTTTTTATTTATACAGTGTAAATGTACGTGTCATTCTCTTTCCATTGATGTGATTTTTTTTTTCATTTTGCCGACCTCAAAGTTTCCCCAGTCTGGGGTGCTGGACATTGATGAATTATGCCGTTCCTTAAGGATTAACGCAGCTGGATCACTAAGGGAGAACTGTGTCTAGTGCCCTGGACTGCGTAATCGAAGACTCTTTGCATGTGGCAGAATGACAGTTAAACATCTAGGGCTATTTTTTTGGTTCATAAAGGGCGAGAGGTGGACAACTCGAAGAGCTAGATAAAAAGGATGCTGAAAGAGTATTCCAGGTTAACATTCAAATAAAATGATTTTTCTCTCATAAATTACTATGCAAGATGGAGGAATTGATCAATTAGATCTGATTAGCACATGGTAACACTATGGTGGGAATGCCCTAATTATTATCACTGAACTAATTTAATTTGAGCTTGGGACAAGTCATAAGGGGCAAATGGGTGTGCTAAGGCTGATTGAACAAAGGGGCTTTGATTAGGAGAATGAAAAGTTGGAAATACTCAAAATGGAGATAAATTCACGAGAGAAGAACTGGCATTAAACATGGAATTCCATGTGTATATATCTCATTTGTGTATGGGCTCGTTTACAAAAGACAAATTTCGGCCACAGGAGGTTTGAGATTTGAGCCAGCTTGAAGGAAGGAGGACCACATCGACTTGATGTGTGCATGTCAGCAAGCAAGTGTGATGCATCTCATTCAATTTCAGGTTGGGCATAGGACATCAGTTGATGTGAAAATAATCAACACCAAAATTCTTTTTGAATTTTGAGTTAAGTTCAATACTTTTAGAAAAATTTTCTTGTGGAAAATTTTTTTGTTAGGTGAGGAGGTGTCAGTATGTGTTTAATTTAACGTAAATTAATTTGTTTTGAATAAACCACTTTGGCAGTAATTATTCGTTAGGAACGTAATGACCCTATTTCCTCCTCCCGACATTTCACGACTTCTTATTTAGTTTTAATTACAATGAGCTTGTTTTATTTTCACGTGTGGTTTGGCTTCGATCGGAGCTGTATTCGCGCTGTTTCTCGGGGCGGAAGATTTGTTTTTCTGGGCCTTTAGCATTGTGGGCCTGCCTTATTCTTGATTGATTTTGAATTATCTCTGGATTACGATACCTGCCTTTCATCAGTTGCTGCTGCTTTGGGAGATTGGTTTATTCTTCAGTCTACGCCTTGGTAGAAAGCATTAAAAGTGTTCAAATCACAGGTACTAAGTCCACGGTAGGTGGAATAGTACAAAAAAAAAAAAGGGTGTGCAAAATCAATTCAGGGTAAACAAAACACCAGGAATAAAAACTTAATTTAATACATAAATAACCAGATAGAAGTTACACCTGATCCTCAATACATCAAATAAATGAATAGCTAACACCCTTAATTAATCAATAACAATAATAAACACTCGTACTACTAAAGATAGCCTGCAACACAATTATCCACAAAAGAAGGGGGTTCAGACAGGAGGAGGCAAACAAAAAGGAGGAATAACCTGACCAATACACTCTAATATTATACTCCTAAGGTGGTTTCTCTCCGTTTCTCAATAATTGCCGTGATCTCTGCAAAATAGAATCTCCGTGTCCGGAGATTAACAAAGGAAGATATCAAATCACGGCTCCCAGCAATGAGGAATGAATATGGCGTGCTCCGCCAATCAGCACAGATAGCAGGGACAGGCTAAAGATCCGTTTAAGGTGCCTATGCCGTGATCAAAAATATAATTTATGTATCACCATACTGTGGCTCAGAGAGGCCCCCTCGGCTTTATAACTAAGCAAGGAGGAGCTGGAAATATGTGGCAGAAAATCCTGTTGCTTCCAGTAAATCCAAATATATCGGATGATTCAAACAGCTAGCCAATATCTTTCCACACTGTAAGGATGCTCAGAAACGATTCCTCGTTTCGCCAAAAGGACCACCAGGAAAACACGGAGCCACCTCCACTCACGCACCAAATATGAAAAAAACAAAACAGCCATTAGCAAATAGTTTCAAACACACAAACCACCTGAGAGGAGGAGAACGAGCAAACAGACTAATACAGTATTTAACACTCAGGTTTAATCAATAATGATGTAAAATCAAACAATTAAATGACAACAAGATATCAAATCACGGCTCCCAGCAATGAGGAATGAATATGGCGTGTTCCGCCATTTCGCACAGATATGGGCGAGCTAATAAAAAAAATTGACAGAGAAATTTATAAATGGTATACAACTATGAGAGAGAGATAATCAGGTACTAAATCCACTTTCTGATTATCTCTTATAGTGCAAAAATCAATTAAAAGCCAGAAACACCAGATAAAACTTAATTTAATATAAATAACCAACACGTATTTTCTGTTTGCTTTCCTCCAATACATCAAATCTGTTATTAGTTCTTTAACTGCTGCCTTAATAATAATACCAACACAGTTTCATACTACGTTCATGATAGCCTGCAGCACAATTATTCACAGGGGTTCAGACAGGAGAGGCTTTCAAACGGAGGAATAACCTGACGGCTCGACTCTAATATTTCGTCCAGGGTTGTTTTTAAAGTTTCAAGGTGTGGCTGGATCTCTGCAAAAATAAAATTGCCGATGTTATGATTTAACAGCCTTGTTATGATTCAAATTTGTTCTCAGCAATGAGAATGAATTATGGCGTGTTCCGCCATTTCACTGAAAATAACAGGTGAGCTAAAATCCATTTAAGTTCCCTATGCACGTGATCAAAAATATAATTAAATATCACCATACCGTGATAGAAGCCCCTCGACTTTATAACTAAGCAAGGAGGAGCTAAATACGTGGCAGAAAAATCACGTTGCTTCAAGTAAAAATCAAATATATCGGATGATTCAAACAGCTGGCAATATCTTTCACTCTCGTAAGGATGCTCAGAAACGATTCCTCGTTTTTGTGCTTCCTCAGAGAAAACACTAAAATACCTCATACGCACAATTATGAAAAAACTAAAGTAACCATTGTAAATAGTTTCAAACACACAAACCACCAGAGGAGGAGGAGCGAGATAACAGACTAATACAGTATTTAAAACTCAGGTTTTAATCAATAATGTAAAATCAAACAATGAAACAAACAACAAGATGACAAATGTATAACCTTTATTGTTAGAAACGTTTCAGATACTTAAACACATCATCGATCTGTAAAATTGAAAAAATACATATTAAATCTCTTCATTCAAAATAAAAGCTAAATTAAAAACAGAAGTCACATTCTTTAAAATTACTAAATTTATAAAATGCAAAAAAAAAAGAGCCAAGAATTTTTAAGCAAACCTGATCACAAGAAAGGGAGAGACGAAGTGAAACCACAAGCTCACGCTTGCCCAGAAAACACTTAGGCCAAGTGCAAAGGAGAAGAAGACACGTTGGAGTTTAGAAGAGGTGCATGACGTTTAATAAACAAAGACTCAAGGGTCGTTAAGTAGGCAGATTGTTTGGTAGTTCCAATTATGGAAAAATGTTTTTTATCAGTGTTAATCTTACATTTAACGACATGATTTGCATTTAACGCCATGATTTCTAATACTAGAAAGTTCGGGGTTGGTAATTCGTGAGCCAGTTCTGTAGCTCAAACCTAAGTGGCTTTAATAACGGACCTGCAACATTCTCTTTGATGAGCCAACATAACTACCAAGACATCTTGGGCATTAAAATTTGTAAATAATATTGGACTTCATAAAGGTCTGTAGCTTGTCCCTATAATTAAAAAAGCCGCCAATCTTTAGTGGATTCATAGGTATTACATTCAGTTTTAGAAATCCAAACTCTTTTTCGATGATTTGTTTAACTTTGGATCTAAGAAAGTCAGAGTGAGTATATGGTATCGTGGCGTACATAGTCAATTTAGGAACATTAAATTTCACAATGGGATCAGAAAAGTTACGCGCTAAAATCTTGTTAACTTCATTATAAAAAAGTTTTCTGGATACGAATTTTTGGTAAAATATTAAAGATAAAAATTCAATTTCGGTAGAAATTTACCCAACTTTATGTATAACGAAGAACTCTAAAAACTAAGGTAGTTATGGCATTAATTTCAAATGAAAAGTAACATGAACTATGGAAATTACCTCCAAGGCCTGTAAAAGTTTTTTTTCTAAAAACTGATGTACTAAAATCACGGTCAAAGCGGGTGATTTTTACGTCGGAAAAGGCCAGTGTATTCTCAGTCTCCTGCTCAATAGTAAATCTAATGTTAGGATGTCTAGAGTTAAGGTAATCTAGAAAAGACAGACATTGTCGCGAATGCTTAAAATACGGCAAAAGTATCATCAACGTTTTTAACAAAAAATATGCAACTGTTTTGTTGACTGTCGTCTTCTTTGAAAACTCCTGCTTGTTGATATATATATATATATATATATATATATATATATATATATATATATATATATATATATATATATATATATATATATATATATATATATATGTATATATATATATATATATATATATATATATATATATATATATTATACCCATGAATCACTCATGGGCAATGCCCCAACACCATGACCATTACACCCGGCTGTTGGTGGCCATTGGTGGTACCCAAAAAAAAGGGCAGGGAAAAGCAACCTCACCCTTAGTAACTCACTGAGAAACCAGAGGGCTACACCCTTCTGCCACTACTACCTCCAAAAAAGAAATAACATATATAAAGAAATATTTGAATTATATATATATATATATATATATATATATATATATATATATATATATATATATATATATATATATATTATATATATATACATATATGTATGTATTTATATATGTGTATATGTATATATGTATATATACATGTATGTATATTTATATATATATATATATATATATATATATATATATATATATATATATATATATATATATATATATATATATATATATATATATATATATATATATATATATATATATATATATATATATATATATATATATATATATATGTATATATACATATATATATATATATATATATATATATATATATATATATATATATATATATCATATATATATATATATGTGTAATAAACATGCATATATATATATACGTATGTATGTATGATATGTATATGATATATACATATATGTATATATATATATATATATATATATATATATATATATATATATGTATATATATATATTTTTTTTTTTAAGAAGTAGAATCGAATTATCTTGAAAGGTCTCCCTTTTAAAACTTGAGATGGAATCAAAGTATGTAGACGTGGAATTAGTTACGAACACAGAATTGGATGAGGTTCCAAGAGAGCCAAATGAATTCAATATCTTGAGGTAAGTAAGTCCAAGAAAGGCTTGATATTGAGGAAAGTACAGTACAAGATCACTTCCATGACATTTTGCAGGTGATATTTGAATATAAGAAGGTGAGAGTGCGATAATTATTTTCTAGCTGATATCCACCACATAATTGCTGCTTATAACAGGAGGAAGAAGGAAGCAGCAAGTGTGGGCATTATCTTAGGTTCTGGCTAATTATTAGTTATAATTCTCATAGGATGTAGGTTATTTGCAGGGTAAATTGAATCGGTATTGAATGATATTTGTGTGAGTAAATATATGTGTACTTATGTGTGTGCATACAAACACACACACACACACACACACACACACACACACATAGGTATGATATATATATATATATATATATATATATATATATATATATATATATATATATATATATATATATGTATATATATATATAATATATATGTATATATATATATGTATATATGTGTGTATATACATATATATATATATATGTATGTATATATATATATATATATATATATATATATATATATATATATATATATATATTTATATATATTATTCTCACACAAATATTATTCAAAATATCCTGCAAATAACCCACATCCTATGAGAATTATAACTGATAATTGATCTGGCCTGGAGAAATGCAATTAGCCAGGACATACGAAAATGTCCACATTTACTGCTTCCGTCTTCCTCCTGTTATAAAGCAGCAATTATGTGGTGGATATCAGCTGGAAAAAAAATGATATATATATATTCTTATATTCAAATATCAACTGACAAATGTCATGAAAGTGATCTTGTACTTTCCTCAATATCAAGCCTTTTGGACTTATTTACCTCAAGATCTTGAATTTATTTGATTCTCTTGGAATCTCTTCCAGTTATCTTTTCGTATCTAAGTCCACGTCTACATATTTGATTCCACATTTTAAAACTGAGAACTTTATAGTTCACTTCTGCTCTGAAGATGATTCACATCAAAACCTTAAAGGATTTGCTTTGCTAATGCAAAACTCACTAATCTTTGCAATAAATTACTTTGCACGCACTACATATAAGGTTCCCCTTTGAGTCCCTTGAACCTATCAGTCATTCAACATTTTTAAACATTATGTAAATGTGAAGCCTAATTAATAATTATTCATGTAAGCCTCACATTTTAGCTTCACATTATAAGCGAATCAATTCTTTAACCTTCAATAATTTACAGTTATTTACTTATTAGCCTTCAATTTAAAAGAGCACGATCACGCAGTAACCAAGAGAAGAAATATAATTAATTCTCGCCGTTTTTAATTTCCTCGTATTTCCATTGCATTTACTTTTATGATTCTTTGAGTTACCTCCAGTACTCTATCAATATTTTATAAGGAAGGAAACTGCACCTTCAAAGAAAACTTACTTGAAATACCCTGTGTTCTATAAATATAAATAATCATATAGTTATGTAGCGTACCTTTTGCAGGTGCTAATACGATTTGTATGCCATTTATTTTGTGTGTAATGCCTAATCCGCGATATTTCTTTTTTTTCCAAATTGCGATGATATTCACAAGTCATGACATGTGAAAGCGAACAAGCGTTCTTATAACTGCCAATGAAAATGGGCCTGATTAAGTCATATAAACAGGATTTTCTCATTTTATTCACCGTGAATTATGAAAAATTACTACGATTGTCAACTTTGAAAGAATATTACATCGAACACGTTAACACTAACAGAAGAACTTCTAATTTAATTTTTGAAACATCTTAATAGTTCTCCACAAGATTAAATAAAAATAAATAAAATAAAAATAATACACTGTATGAATATCTCTTCAAATACAATATAGGATATTGTTTATTACACATGATAAATATCAATATATATATATAGACTTAGAAATCATTAGTATAGACTCATCAACAGTTTTAAATAGTGAGATAACATTCAATGCAATTCAAAGGGATGTATTATATAGTAATCTACATATGGGTGATAATAACATGTTATTCATTTTGTTAGGAAAAATTAAATACAGACATAGAAAATAAATATACAATAAAAGAAATCCCTCTTACCCTTCATTGAACTGCTTTGATTTATATTATTTGGCGTTAACTGCAAGACAAATGGATAACAGAATAGATAGAATAGACAGAATGTGTTCATTTTCATCAAGAGGGACAGTGCATACAAAGCAAATAAAAGTAATAAATGCAAAATCAGAAAAAGATCAAATAGGAAAAGATATTTTATAAATAGTTTAAATAAAAATATAACAATTGAACTTTTGGCTTTCAAATGGTCCACCACCCTTTTCCGAAGATTTGCTCTAGGAAGGAAGTGAAAACAGGAACATAAAAACACATTAAATGCCGTTTTCGCTTGCATTTAAAGGTTTTTAGAGGGTCCAACATTAACAATTTCTCCTAACAATAAGAAGAAATTAATTATTTTGCATTAAACAAAAACACTTTAATAAGGCCTCTAATGAAAAAGATGTACATATGATTTAATAAGTGCCAAAGTGTTTTATGGTGAGAGTTATTTAATTGTACCTTTCAATACTAGGATTAAACATATTAATCACTGTGAATTCATTTCTACCATTTTAATGAAAGAACAATCATTCAAAAGGGAACAATCAAGAATTTTGCATTAAAAAAACACACTCTACTATTGTCGTTCTTCACAGAGAAACAATTTAATGAATGTATTCTGTTAAAATAACAAGAATATACATGTAATTTTGATAACCTGTATTAGAGTACTAATGCTTATCACTATATTCAAGAAATTGTGTTAAACCAAAACCAAGAAAAAAATGTATGTACCACAAATTACAATAGAACGTTTGAAGCATTTATGATTGATAAAGAAATCTTTATGTTTTCACTAAATACTGTTGTAGATAAAATTAAATGTCACAACCTTAGCACAGAAATAAGGGTTAAAAAAGTTAAATCTTTTACAACATCATGTCAGTTAGTGATAGCAAATCAGTTATATTACAAACCTCATCTTTTCACAAGATATAACTTCAACAAACATTGCCATATAAAATTACTCATATAAAATAAATTAATTTAAGTTGTCAGTTAAATTAAAGAAACTTGAAAGTTTGAGCTTATGTTGATGAATATTTCTACTATCAGAAACTATCTCTGAATTTTACCATTTATGAAAATCTGTTTATGGGTGATTACTGTTGTTTTGTGTATCATAATAGTGAGAAAACTTGTTATTAGAAAAATACAAGGGATATTGAAAGAACTTAATGAAAATAAGTAAAATTTTTTGTTAATATATGTTTATTGTTCATATGTTTATTGTCCATGTATTTCTTTAGCATTTGATATTTTAATAATGTTTGATATTTTAATATAATTTTTTTGGGGGAATGTTTTGATGAACTTGTATCTTTTACTCCACAGTTGGAGAAACAATTTTCATTATATCCATTAATATGTTTGGAATCCATTTTGTCTGTATCCATTTTATGCTTAATTAAACATTGAGGACAATGTTTGGTAGGTGAACAAGGGATGTAATGATATATGAAAAACATAAATATAACAGAGAGAAAAAGAACTGAGAAGAGAACCAGTGATAGACTGATGAATAGTAAAGAGAGAGAAAGAGAGAGAAACAAAAGAGAGAGAAACGAGACATACAGAGAGAGAAAGAGAGAGAGAGAGAGGGAAAAGCAAAACAGGATATGTTATACTCAACAGGGCGCGAGTAAAATTTACTGAAATCGTTGAAGGAATGATGATCGATGCAAAGATGATCGATGCAAAGATGTCATGAATACGTAGCCAAACATTGGCGTGGAATTGGTGGAAATTAATCACCATTGAAATCGTTAAAGAATGCCATGACAACCTCACCTGTGAAGTTTAGTTGTGCAAATCTAGCCGGAAATCTTAGATTTCTGGTGACGTAATTAGTCCTACCTACTAAGGAAGGGTTAATTTATCTGATTACACCCATAGGAAGTCCTTAGATAACTTCAACCAATTAGACGGCTACCAAGGGGCTGGACAGAAGCTGTTGCCCACCTATTTTAGGAGGGGCATTCCATTTTTGAAAACATTCAAAAGGGAAGGAAGAGAAGCAGAGAAGCAGAGAATAGCAGAGATAGAAGCAGAGAGAAGGAGTCTTAGAGAGTGAGGTTATGGCCTCACTAGTTGTGGGTTGGTAAAAGAATTCAAGGAAGCAAGGCTCACTCTGACTCACACTTCTACCCATACATTGATTAACTTAGCTGGCAAAAAATTACTGTATATTTTACTAAGTGTCAATGAAGTAAGAAAACTGCACTATGTCTTTCTAAAGCCTCCTAAGACTCTAAACGCTACTACACCAACAAAGCCAGAAACGATAAAGCAACCAAAGGAAATAATAAACTTCTTTATATGGGCAACGAATAAGAAAGCTTAACATTCACACACACACACCCATCTGCATAAACACACACATATTATATATATATATATATATATATATATATATATATATATATATATATATAAAATAAGTATATCTGTGTATATATATATAAAATAAGTATATATGTGTATATATATATATATATATATATACTATATATATATATATATATATATATATATATATATATATATATATATATATATATATATATATATATATATATATATATATATATACATAAATATATCTCTATATATATATATATATATATATATATATATATATATATATATATATATATACATATATATATATATATATATATATATATATATATATATATATATATATATATATATATATATATATATATATATATATATATATATATAATATATATATATATATATATATATATATATATATATATATATATATAATATATATATATATATATATATATATATATATATATATATATATATATATATATATATATATATATATATATATATATAATATATATATATATATATATATATATATATATATATATATATATATATATATATATATATATATATATATATATATATATATATATATATATATATATATATATATATACATACATACATACATAAATACATACATACATACATACATACATACATACATATATATATATATATATATATATATATATATATATATATATATATATATATATATATATATATATATATATATATATATATATATATATATATATATATATATATATATATATATATATATATATACATATACATACATACATACATACATACATACATACATACATACATACATACATACATACATACATACATATATATATATATATATATATATATATATATATATATATATATATATATATATATATATATATATATATATATATATATATATATATATATATACTCTGAAGCGTGATTTATAAAACGGGTTATAAAACTATCAAACCCCGAATTCTCTTCTATACGAGATCACACAAAGAAAAGCAAATATGATATCAACCACAAAGATTTTAAAATCATAGGCAGAGCTCCGAGTGACCACCAATTAGCAGTTTGTTCCCCAACTAAATACTCTGTCCACGTGAACGCCTTTATACCTCTCGGGAACAGACATTAAAAACTGATTCAGGTTAAAAACAGAAAAGTTTAAACATAGAAGATTACAAAAACTGAAGTACGGCGGGAAGGAACAAAGTTTACCAAAGAGCGCTGAAGGCAAAGACCGAGTGACAATCAGGGTCCGGTTCGACTTAACGTAAACTCCCGAGAGGTATAAAGGTGTTGACATGGACCAAGTATTTAGTTGGGGAACAAACAGCTAACTGGTGGTCACTCGGAGCTCTGCCCATGATTTTAAAATCTTTGTGGTTGATTCCGTATTTGCATTTCTTTGCGTGATCTCGTATAGAAGAGAATTCGGGGTTTGATAGTTTTATACCAGTTCTATAACTCACACTTCGATGAGAGTCTAATCCCACTTTTAGCAACCCACGGGTGGAACCGACTTACTTCCCCAGGTTACATCTGGGGCAATTAAAGAAGTAAATGAATCCTTGTAACCCAATGACAATTAGATCTCTATTCAAATATACAGAGAGTCTGCACCCCTTAATGACCCCAGGAGCCATTTATTTGTTTAATTGCCCCAAATGTAACCTGGGGAATACGTTGTCTCAGTTCCATAGGATGCTTAAAGGTGAGATAACTCTCATCAATAGGTTACAGAAAGGGTATAAGACTATCAAACCCCGAATTCTTTTGTATACGAGATCTCGCAAAGATTGTTAAATGAATAAAGATTGTTTTAAGTAAAGTTCTAAATTTTTTTAAATTTCTGAATATGTATAATATAATATAATTTACATACTTGATTTTTGAATGTTTTTCTTTTGCCCACTCTTAAACATTTGTTGCAAGTGATTTCGTAAAGGCATATAAAAGCCAACATAAAAGTTAAGATTTATAATAAAATGGAAGTTAAATTCTTTACCTGTTTCTCTCTGATGGAAGTTTTTACACTGTTACTCGGAAAAGCCATTTGTAAGATTAGGCCGAATACATTACGTGTATCATTTTATTTCTTACGTTGTTCGTTATTACGAGAAAAAAAAAAAATATAGGTACTTTCGCAACTGATAAATTGCTGTAAGTTATGATCGAGAGATTTTATTGTAAGAAAAGAGATCGGTGGATATTCGGTAGATAACTGTTATATTTCATTGATGCATTCAAAATGTTGCCAGCAACTAATATTTCAAAAACAAATTTCCGTGGATTATAAAATCATTACAAACGCAAATACAAAGGATTATTTATATCCGTACTGAAAATATATACGAAACACTTTTTGAAATTGTGCACATGTATCTATTCCTGTCAAAGTTTGATGTGAGTAGTACCTTTAAATGAAAAATATGGTGATTAATTCGCAAACTATCGTTTTATCATTATACTTACGTGCACACGCACACACTTTATGCATATACATAGATACGTACACACACACACACACACACACACACACACACACACACACACACATATATATATATATATATATATATATATATATATATATATATATATATATATATATATATATATATATATATATATATATATATATATATATATATATATATATATGTATATATATATATATGTATATATATATATATATATATATATATATATATATATATATATATATATATATATATATATATATATATATATATATATATATATATATATATATATATATATATATATATATGTGTGTGTGTGTGTGTCATAATAATAATGTATAATGTGTGTGTGTGTGTGTGTATATATATACAGTATACACACACACACACACACACACACACACACACACACACATATATATATATATATATATATATATATATATATATATATATATATATATATATATATATATATATATATATATATAATGTGTGTGTGTCTATATGTTGTCAAAGCCG